>NC_058406.1:92787500-92802500 GCF_002201575.2 Neomonachus schauinslandi | reverse complement strand
CATTAGTTAAGATGGTACACCCTTACCACTTCAAAGATTTCAGTCCACTTGGGTGGAAGAAGCACCCCAAAGAGCCATGGAAAGGGTATTCACTGTCTCATCAACAAAGGACAAGAAATTGACTAACTTCTTTAAGCGCGTGTTTGCTTTTGTTCACACTGAGCCCAGCTGTCTCCATTCTTTATGACTCTGGACATGATTTAACACATACACTTAAAAACATGGAAGAACAACTTCTTAAATTTGCAGTAAATGTATTGTTCAATAGATTTGATTTACTAGTTACAAATCATAGAAAAGCCGCCATGGCAATTCATTGTGGTGTTGTCTCAGGAGTTGGAGTCCACTGCCTCTATCTGTTCTGATCCCCATAAAAATAATCCAATGAAGGCAAGACCCGTGGTGCATCTTGGCACCAGCCTGGATTGTAACTGCCACTCCCTAGTCTGCATATTAGCCCCCCCCACCACTTTGAGATGATGAGACCATGGCAGGTGGGGGAGGGGAGCAAGTTCCATGGATTTAGCGGCATTTGTTCTGAGTGGTTGGTTGGGGTCAAGAGGCAGAGGTCTCTGGGCATTGCCACTTGTGAGAGATTTACAGGGCTCTATTTGTCTCCCTGGTGACTCTGCAGAGGAATCAAATGGATGGAAAACTTTTGTGCATTGTGTGTGTGTGTGTATGTGTGTGTGTGTGTGTGTTGAGGAGAAGGAGGCTCATAATTTAGAGGGATTCAGAAGGGTCTAGTTCTTGGGAAAAACTTCTACAGGATAGTCTCTACTGATTCCTAAACTGCAAGCACCTCCTTCCTATCCCCATGGAAAACTTGGAAGTGTGGAAAGTTCTATAGCTGGGCAGGGTCAGGGGCCAAGGGAGATGCTGTGGGGGGTAGTGTCCCAGGCTGAAGGGCAGGTCAGGCTTCCCGGAAGAAGTGTTTCCAAACTTAGCAGGACATGTAGGCATAGCTAAGCAGAGGTGGGGAGGAAGGATAGAGTTCCTGCAGAAGGAACAGCCTGAGCAAACGCTCGGGGGTAAGAGCGAGCTGGGCATTCAGAAAACAGCAACACTTTCCATAGGCTTGAGAGGGCTTCTGGAGCAGAGAGTGGAAAAGCTGAAGAAGTAAAGATTTGATAACAACATGAGACATGTAAGGTATGTCTACTCAATTGGGAGGGCCATGGGGATTTATAGAAGGATTTCAACCAAAGGGCAACATGGTTGGATTTGTGTTTTTTTTTTTAAGAAATATTAAAATCACTTTAATAAACCTATCATAGGAAAGGAAATAGAGATATCAATAATCATAACTGATAGCATCACAATAGACAATCAGACACAATCCCTTATCTGATGGAAGAGTCTTACTTTTTTTTTTATTATGTTATGTTAATCACCATACAATACATCATTAGTTTTTGATGTAGTGTTCCATGATTCATTGTTTGCATATAACACACCCAGTGCTCCATGCAGTACATGCCCTCTTTAATACCCATCACCAGGCTAACCCATCCCCCCACACCCCTCCCCTCTAGAACCTTCAGTTTGTTTCTCAGAGTCCATAGTCTCTCATGGTTCGTCTCCCCCTCTGATTTTCCCCCCTTCATTGTTCCCTTCCTGCTATCTTCTTCTTCTTCTTCTTTTTTTTTTTTAACATATAATGTATTATTTGTTTCAGAGGTACAGATCTGTGATTCAACAGTCTTGCACAATTCACAGCGCTTACCAGAGCACATGCCCTCCCCAAAGTCCATCACCCAGCCACCCCATCCCTCCCACCCCCCACCACTCCAGCAACCCTCAGTTTGTTTCCTGAGATTAAGAATTCCTCATATCAGTGAAGTCATATGATACATGTCTTTCTCTGATTGACTTGTTTCGCTCAACATTATACCCTCCAGTTCCAACCACCTCTTTGCAAATGTCAAGATTTCATTCTTTTTGATGGCTGCATAATTGGCTCTTTCCATAGTTTGGCTATTGTGGACATTGCTGCTATAAACATCGGGGTACACATACTCCTTCGGATCCCTACATTTGTATCTTTGGGGTAAATACCCAGTAGTGCAATTGCTGGGTTGTACGGTAGCTCTATTTTCAACTTTTTGAGGAACCTCCATACTGTTTTCTAGAGTGGCTGCACCTGCTTGCATTCCCACCAGCAGTGTAGGAGGGTTCCCCTTTCTCCGCATCCCCTCCAACATCTGTCGTTTCCTGACTTGTTAATTTTAGCCATTCTGACTAGTGTGAGGCGGTATCTCATTGAGGTTTTAATTTGGATTTCCCTGATGCTGAGCGATGTTGAGCACTTTTTCATGTGTCTGTTGGCCATTTGGATGTCTTCTTTGGAAAAATGTCTGTTCATGTCTTCTGCCCATTTCTTGATTGGATCATTTGTTCTTTGGGTGTTGAGTTTAATAAGTTCTTTATAGATTTTGGATACTAGCCCTTTATCTGATATGTCATTTGCAAATATCTTCTCCCATTCTGTCGGTTGTCTTTTGGTTTTGTGGACTGTTTCTTTTGCTGTGCAAAAGCTTCTTATCTTGACGAAGTCCCAGTAGTTCATTTTTGCCCTTGCTTCCCTTGCCTTTGGTGATGTTTCAAGGAAGAAGTTGCTGCAGCTGAGGTCAAAGAGGTTGCTGCCTGTGTTCTCCTTTAGGATTTTGATGGACTCCTGTCTCACATTGAGGTCTTTCAACCATTTGGAGTCTATTTTTGTGTGTGGTGTAAGGAAATGGTCCAGTTTCATTCTTCTGCATGTGGCTCTCCAATTTTCCCTACACCGTTTGTTGAAGAGACTGTCTTTTTTCCATTGGACATTCTTTCCTGCTTTGTCGAAGATGAGTTGACCATAGAGTTGAAGGTCCATTTCTGGGCTCTCTATTCTGTTCCATTGATCTATGTGTCTGTTTTTGTGCCAGTACCATACTGTCTTGATGATGACAGCTTTGTAATAGAGCTTAAGTCTGGAATTGTGATGCCACCAGCTTTGCTTTTCTTTTTCAACATTCCTCTGGCTATTCGGGGTCTTTTCTGGTTCCACACAAATTTTAGGATTATTTGTTCCATTTCTTTGAAAAAAGTGGATGGTATTTTGATAGGGATTGCATGAATGTGTAGATTGCTCTAGGTAGCATTGACATCTTCACAATATTTGTTCTTCCAATCCATGTGGAACGTTTTTCCATTTCTTTGTGTCTTCGTCAATTTCTTTCATGAGTATTTTATAGTTTTCTGAGTACAGATTCTTTGCCTCTTTGGTTAGATTTATTCCTAGGTATCTTATGGTTTTGGGTGCAATTGTAAATGGGATCGACTCCTTAATTTCTCTTTCTTCTGTCTTGTTGTTGGTGTGTAGGAATGCCATTGAGTTCTGTGCATTGATTTTATATCCTGCCACTTCACTGAATTCCTGTATGAGTTCTAGCAGTTTTGGGGTGGAGTCTTTTGGGTTTTCCACATAAAGTATCATATCATCTGCAAAGAGTGAGAGTTTGACTTCTTCTTTGCTGATTCGGATGCCTTTTATTTCTTTTGTTGTCTGATTGCTGAGGCTAGGACTTCTAGTACTATGTTGAATAGCAGTGGTGATAGTGGACATCCCTGCTGTGTTCCTGACCTTAGGGGGAAAGCTCTCAGTTTTTCCCCATTGCGAATGATATTCGCTGTAGGTTTTTCATAGATGGCTTTTATGATATTGAGGTATGTACCCTCTATCCCTATACTCTGAAGAGTTTTGATCAAGAAAGGATGCTGTACTTTGTCAAATGCTTTTTCTGCATCTATTGAGAGGAGCATATAGTTCTTGTCCTTTCTTTTATTAATGTATTGTATCACATTGATTGATTTGCAGTTGTTGAACCAAACTTGCAGCCCAGGGATAAATCCCACTTGGTCATGGTGAAGAATCCTTTTAATGTACTGTTGGATCCTATTGGCTAGTATTTTGGTGAGAATTTTTGCATCCATGTTCATCAAGGATATTGGTCTGTAATTCTCCTTTTTGATGGGGTCTTTGTCTGGTTTTGGGATCAAGGTAATGGTGGCCTCCTAAAACGAGTTTGGAAGTTTTCCTTCCATTTCTATTTTTTGGAACAGTTTCAGAGAATAGGTATTAATTCTTCTTTAACTGTTTGGTAGAATTCCCCTGGGAAGCCATCTGGCCCTGGCTTTTGTTTGTTGGGAGATTTTTGATGACTGCTTCAATTTCCTTAGTGGTTATAAGTCTGTTCAGGTTTTCTATTTCTTCCTGGTTCAGTTTTGGTAGTTGATACATCTCTAGGAATGCATCCATTTATTCCAGATTATCTAATTTGCTGGCATATATTTGCTCATAGTATGTTCTTATAATTATTTGTATTTCTTTGGTGTTTGTGTTTTGAAAAAATGACTCCGGCTACAGTGTGGGAAATGGATTGGAGTACTTGGCCTCCTTGGTTTCTGGAAAATTTCTGGAAAATTCCCTGCCTATCTCTAGCTGTGGCCAGGAAGCACAGCCCTGGGTCCTCTGCCCAGGTGCTGAGGTGAAAATGAGACGTCACCCCTGCCCAGTGAAACAGATAGGGCTCATTCTGTGGGAGGAAGTCATATCAAAGCCTGTGACCCTGAGTACCGGAGGGTCACCGGTTTATAGCTGGGGAGCGGGAGCTAACTGGGGGAGGTAGGCACAAAGACCCCCAGTCAGGGTGAGGGGTAAATGAAGGAAAAATTGTTTCTTTATCCTCAAGGTCTTCCAGCTGGATGAGGAATGAAATTTACATGAGACAGATTAACAGGAGGAAAAAAACCCCAAATTTTTATTAAGTGCATAGGGAAGCCCAATAATGAAATTGAGGCCAGAAGAAATGACCAAGGCAGGCAGTTTTTCTATTTTTCAGACAAAGAGACAATCAATGTATGAGGAATTGACAGGACAAAGAAAACAGATGTTCGGGAGCTTTAATTAGTAAGGAATTCTAAACTGAATTTGGGCTGAGGTAGTAGATTAGTGAAAAAGTAACAAGGTTTGTTTCTACGGCTTCCTTGGCTTTCAGATTCCTATCTCCGGTGATAAAAAATGTGTTTTTTACTTCTTAGTACAGGGAGGGTTCCTTTTGTATTTGAGGTTTTATTTCCTGCTTTTAAGGGGACAGAGGAGGGTCTGAGTGTCCTTGCACTGGCTTTTCCCCAAGTAGTTCAATGCAAAATAATCACTATGACATGATGGTACATTTTAGGCGACCTGTCTTTGGCCCCTACAAGGGAAGGGCCTCTTATGCCTGAGGACCACCCTCTGTCCTCTCATAAGCTGCACCCCCAGCTTTTCTGTGGGGATCTGGAGAAAGGTACATTGTAAATGTCAGGTCTACATAAGACAGATTGTCTGATAGAACTTTCTGTGGTGATGGAAATGTTCTCTCTCTGTACTGTCCAATGTGGCAGGCATTAGTCAGAGGGGGCTACTAAGCATTTGAAATGTGACCAGTACAATTAAGAAACAGATTTAAAAATTTCAATTGTTATAGCCCTAAATGATAGTGGCTACCGTATTAGACAGCACAAATCTAAGATGTGAGATCCTCGCAGACAGTTATATCAAATGCTGAGCATGTAGGACATTCTTAGAAGCAATTCTTATTTCTTGTGCCTGGAGGCAGTGAGGTGTAGGGCAAGGCTTTGAACATCGGCACAGTCAGACTTAGGGTTTAAATCCCATTTGTGCTACTGTATTGGTCAGGGTAGGATTACCAGTTTAACATACATCAGCCATATTTCAGTGGCTTAACATAATAAAAGTTGCTTTTTTCACTCATTTCATAGTCTCGTGAAGGTGAGGAGAGGTCTCTGCTCCACACAGTCATCCAAGCTCCTTCTTGCTTGTGGCTCCATCCTCCACTAGGTCCTCAAAATTCTCTCCATTCAGCCAGTGGATGGAGAAAGAGACAGCATGTAGGATTGCCCTGGTTGTTTTTTTGTTTTGGTTTGGTTTGGGGTTTTTTTTTTTTTTTGCTTTTTTTTTAGATTTTATTCATTTATTTGAGAGAGAGTGAGAGAGCACAAGAGGGGGCAGGATCAGAGGGAGAAGCAGACTCTCCGCTGAGCAGGGAGCCTGATATGGGGCTTGATCCAGGAACTCTGGGATCATGACCCGAGCCGAAGGCAGTGGCTTAACTGACTGAGCCACCCGGGCATATGCCCTGGTTGTTTTTTGTGGGACTGGCTTATAGTACCTTGGCCAGAACTCAGTCACGTGGCCAAACCTAACTGCAAGGGAGCCTGGGAAATGTAATCAAGCTATGCCTATGAAAAAGGAACTGAGTTTGATTAGCATCTAGTCAGTTCCTGCCACAGGTATCTACTAGCTGTGTGACCTTGGGCTTAGTTTTCTTATCCATAAAATGGGAGTAAAATAGGAATTTGTGAAGGCTAAATGAAACAACAGCTGTGAAAAATGCTGAGGCCAGTTGGGATTCATGACTATGATTTTTGCCTCTCAGTTTGGGTCTCATTTCAGTTGCTGGGCAGCAGCTCAGATGACACCTAAAAGCTTGCACATGGTGGCATCTCTGCATGCCATTTTATATATGTCCCTTTCTCCCCAGGAGCAGGACAGACTTTGGACAGAATTTATCAAGCCCTTGAGCTTGCTTAACTCAGAGACTAGCCCTAGGGCACAGATGCAGGCACTGGTCAAACATTCTTGGCATCATTGTGGGGGGAGGTAGGAAGGACTTCTCCCCTGGAGAGATGTACTTTGTTGTCCATAAAGAGGGTGCAATTACTGAAATATTTACAGTATTACAGAAATATTACATTTCATCTGTAAGTGAAATTTGCTTCAAACTTATTGGGGGTGATGGCAAGTAGGAATATAGATAAAACATGATTAGCCTTAAGTTGGTAATTATCAAAGCTAAGTGATGGGTTCATGGGGGTTATGTTACACAATTCTCTCTTCTTTGTACGTTTATAAATTTCGTTTGTAAATTTCCACACTAAATAATGTTTTGAGGGTTCCTGGTTGGCTCAGTTGGTTGTCTGCCTTTAGCTCAGGTTGTGATCCCAGGGTCCTGGGATCGAGTCCCACATCGGGCTCCCTGCTCAGCGGGGAGTCTGCTTCTCCCTCTCCCACCCCCCCGCCCGCTCATTCTCTCTCTCTCTCTCTCTCTCAAAAATAAACAAATTTACAAAAATAATTTTTTGAGGGCCACAAGGATCCTTTTTTTAACAAGGTTTTGCAGAGAAGTGCAGAAATTTCTTATGACCTTACAGTACAGTCATTGTTTATTCGTTGACTCACCAAACCAATGAATGATTTTGCAGCTGGGTCTCCCAAAAACCCAGTGAGGTAGAAATATCCAACTCTACCCTTGAGCTCTGAAGAAAAACTGCATCTGAGTATGAATATTATAGATGTGCAGAGCTGGAAGTGGCCTTGGCACGCATGAGCTGTCTGTTTACCAAGGGGAGGTTAGTATAAAAAGTTGGTACACAAATCCCCTTATTACAACACTTTCAAAAAGGTTGGTAACTTGATTTTCTAGCTTCAGAATGCAGAAATAGAATACAGAACTACCTCGTTGTTTACAATGGCATTAGTGGGGCCGGGATCACGAGTAGATAAAGACTCTGTGGAGTTGGGAAGAGCCTCCTGTCCCCCACAAACCTCCCTCATGACTCTGATGGATGCCTGAAATCCCACCCACTCTGTTTCATTGCCCTTGTTCAAGGCTGTCTCCTATTAAAAAGTGAATACTGTATCTCTGGACAGGAAAGTCACACTTTAGTTTAAATGATTTTATCAGGTTTTGCTGATGAGGAGGGAATGGGGAGAAAAAGGCAGCTCGAGGCTGCAGAAATGGGGTGCCAAGAATGGAGAGGAGGCAATAGAAAAAAGGGTCTGGTGACCCAAGTTTTCTGATAGCACACATTTCCCAAAGTCTCAGTCTGAACAATCACTACATGGAAAGAACTTGAGTGACCTGTCTAATCTCCACAAACAAGCACTGTAGCCGGCTGTGGCCAAGATTTAAAAGCTAGTTTCAAACACCTGTAAATTCAGTTACCATGTTATAACAGTCAACATTCTTATTTATAATTGTATGAGATATGTTATATACATTGTTTAATTCAATTCTCAGGAAACCTATGGGTTGATACCATCATTATGACCCATTTTATAGGTGAGGGAACTGAGGATCAGAGAAGTAAAGTGGCTTGCCCAGAGTCACACAGCTCGTTAGAGTCAAGATCTAAAGCCAGGCCTATCCCGAGCCCACGTCCTCACCACTAAGTCTGCATTGTCCCAGGTTTCCTGATGTGATTTTCATACCATTTTCTAATTAAAGTCCGGCAAGCTCTGATCTTGGCATCTCCTTGAGCCAAGCCAGGGTTTTGGTTAGTGGGTTTTTGACAAGCCCCCATGCCAGTTTTTATAGTGAGCATAGTCAGAGCTGCAGACAACCAGGTACCATTTCCAACTGACAGCATCCTGGCTATTCCCAAGGAGGTGCTATTCTGCCAGAAAGGAAAGAAAAGAATTCTCTGAAAACCAATCTGGTTCAAGAGAACACTGGCCAAGTCTTGGCAGGCAGTATTGACTGAGGCTCACTTTGTAGATTCGTAAAGGCTGGAGGAGGGGGGCTCTGGGGCTCTTTTCATCTAGGATCAGCCAAAAATTGAATGCCCTGAACCCTTCTCTCTCTCCTCATGCCAGTGCTAAAGATCAATCAGGACCTGGAGGCTGACCAGTTGACAAATTTATCACATGTTCTCAGTTACATACAATCAAGGGAGCCATGTAAATGAAAGTACAAAGAATCCTGATGTAAATTTATTGAGTCTCTGCAATGTGCCAAGCACTGAGCTAGCATATTTGGAGATGATAAATACACGGTTCTTGCCTTAAACAGCTTTAAGCCAGAGCAGGAGACCACCATGCAAACAACTAAGGTAATAAGGAATGACTGGGGTAGCCCAAGTGTGGAGTGGCTAGTTCCTCCTGGAGTCAGGGTGGACTTTACCAGTATGTCTTATGGGACCTTTGGGCTGGGTATCAAAGGTTTCCGGCTGAGTGGATGTTTGCGAGGAAGACAGAAGGAAACAGGAAGTGGTGGAAGGTCTTTCTGGAGGACAGTATAGCATGTACAAAGCACGAAGGAGTGAAAGGATGTGATTTGGTGCGGTAACAGAGACAAGGTCTACGTGCTGGAAAGAAAGGTGTGTGAGTGGAAAGAGGGAAGGCCAGAAAGGAAGTGAGGGGAGGTGTCACAATCAGAAGAGGGTGTTTTAGAAGAAATGATCTATTGCAGAAGGTCAAAGGAGGCTGGGAAGATGACACAGAGAAGTACCTGTGTACATAGACAGAGATGCCCAGTAGATAGTTAGGGGTAGGGGAAAGCTCAGGAGAGGATCATCAGCACCTGAATGACACCAGAGGTTCCCACCAACTCTTCAGGGAAAAGGGCAGGCAGAGAAATAGAGAAGAACAGGACAGAGCCCTGAGAAACATCAGTTTCCAAGCAAACAGAGTCACCAGAGGAGAAGAAAACAGTTACAGCACACCCATGAGCTGCACCTTCAGCCTCCCCTGCCCTCCTCCAAATTGTCTCAAGCAAGAAACTGAGCAAATGATTGGGGTATTTTCCTTCCTTTCAGTGCCAGTGTCCCCTTCTCAGACTTGCTTTCCTTCTTCCCTTCCCTCCTCTTTCTTCACCTAGTCTCTTGCTCTAAGGGAGGTCTTGACGAGCAGAAAGTCCCCCACCATGGCTATGCCTCCCTAGGATCTGCCTGGGTTGGAGCAGGTGTCGGGCTGGTGAAGTTCTGGAAAGACCGACTTTTGGAAGATCCGCCGGGGCCTTCGAAGATTTCTCATTGGCCATCACTGGTCTAAGCACTTTGACTAATGAGAGGACACCTAGGCAGCTACAGGCCTCCCTAATAGGGTTAGAGCTGCAGGAAGTGTGGGTTTGCTCCACTCCTTCAGGAAGGGACCAGGGGCACCTGATGGTTGTGAGTTCAGCCAGCAGGGCCACCAATGTTGGGCAGTACATCTTGCGCTGGCCCTGCCTAACAATGTGGACTGATACCCAGCAGGTGAACGCCTGGCCTTTTGGGATGGGGCAGAGCTCCTCAGCATTTACAACACCATCACCCGCTTCACCTTGGAAAACTAGAGAAAGCCAAGGCAACACCAAACTTTGAAATTCCTCAGGAAGGGCGCCTGGGTGGCTCAGTCGGTCAAGCATCTGCCTTCGGCTCAGGTCATGATCCCGGGGTCCTGGGATCGAGCCCCGCACTGGGCTCCCTGCTCAGCGGGGAGCCTGCTTCTCCCTCTCCCTCTGCCTGCCACTCTCCCTGCTTGTGCTCTCTTTCTGTCAAATGAATAAATAAAATCGTAAAAAAAAAAAAAGAAAAAAGAAATTCCTCAGGAAGACTGTACCCTAAAAAAGACTCAAACAGTACAACCCCAGCCTGGACACACTGAACCCCTGCCCCCCACACCCAGGCTGTGACGTCAAACACTGGAGAGACCAGCAGAGCCAGGTCAAGAGTGTCCTCTTAGGGCAGATCTTATCTGACTGAGGGGGCCACTCTATTCTCAGAAAAGCAAATGACCAGCAGCCTTGGGGCATGGAAAGAGGGAGGGTTCAGAGCTACACTCTAAGTGTGTGGTCTGGGATGCGTCCCTATGCATCCACAGCCTTCAGTTTTCCCATCTATAAAATGGTAATAATACCTGCAGTGCAGGATTAAAGGAGACCTAGCAAGGAGTCCAGCTCATGGTGGCTCCTCAACTTGAGGCTGATACTAAAACTGATACACCTCAATGACTTGCAGTGCTGCTCTGGATCCCTTGGACAGCCTTCTTATTCTTGCTCTTTCATTGTTTCCCTCTTATTAGTGGCCTTGTGAGTTCCTACCTGTGACCTTGAAGAAGCCACTTAACCTTGCTGTGTCTCGATGAGATGCTCAGGGACTAAGGGCAATGAACTCAGTTGGCCCATGAATAAATGCTGATATGCCCAGCTGCAGGGTTAGGGGCAGGAGGCCATGGCCAGCCAGATGTCCCAAAGCCCAAGCGGAGACTAAGAGAGAACAAGCGGCCACCCCCACTGAGTCCTTCACCAGAGCTGCACTTCCATCAAACCTTGCTTTACATGGTTAGGTAAATAAGGGAGGCTGGGTCCATATGGTTAGCATAAAACCGGCTCCCAGGAAGTGCCCCATGGGCTTTCGACCTGGTCCAGTCCCTTCCTTATCCCATCCCGGTGGCTCCTCCTCTATTCCTTTGCCAGAAGTTTCCATCTTCTGGGGCTTAGGGAATCAACTATCTCAACAAGGTGAACTTGACCCTCTGTGGGCTGTGGCCGGGCATTGTTATTGTTATATGAGTGGAGGTGTGTGTCTGCCTCTCTGTGTGTGCAATCCAGCAGTTCTACCTTCCTCCCAGGCAAACATCCTGTTGGGTGTTTGCACCCCTTCTGCCTTGAGCAACAACGCAGCCAACAATTATATGGTACTTCTTACATTCCTGGCACTGTTCATAAGTTCATTTAATCCTCACAATGACCCGATAAGGTAAACAGTAGTACCTATTGTCATTTCATGGCAGATGAGGAAATCAAGGCATGGAGAAAGTAAACAGCTTCCCCAGGGTCATACAGCTAGTAAGTCACAGAGGCAAGTTCAAAGTCAGGAAGTCTAACCTCAAAGCCTATGCTTTTTACCTCCAAGGTAGGTAGTACATTGAATGTGGAAAGCCTGCAACCATCAGAGGTGCAGTCCCTCTCCAAGCTCCTGGCCCAACATGGGGCAAATTGCTCAAGTAGGACAGCCAGGAGCAGTGAGCAGGGGGAGCAACCCTTATGGACACTGTGAGGCACAGCTTCAAAGGGCAAGCCTGAGCATAGTGGCCCTGGGAAATAGCTGCGCAGACACACCAGCCTGGCATGTCTGCACAGAGGCTGCTGACTTGGAGCTGGGTTGCCTCTTGCCCTCACAGTCCACATGGTGACAAGCTCTGCAAATAGTGGCCAGAACCACGGGACTCAAGAAGAATCCTCATGTGTGCACAGGTTAGGAAGGACACACAGACACAGAGAACAGTTATTCACAGGAGCACCGTCTTTAAATAGAAAAGATAGAAGGAAATACACTCGGTGCACTCTCTCGCTAGCTAGCTCACTCTCACTCTCTCTCTCTCTCTCACACACACACACACACACACACACACACACACACACGACACACACACAGACGCACACAGCCAGGGCCAGCGGAGCGACTGAACAGACGCCTTAGCCGTGCTGGTGGCAAGGGGAAGAAATCTAGTGTCCTGGCAGCTCCTGACTTTCAGTTCCTATTTAAAATATCTGAATTGGGAGCATGGACAAGCTCCCAAATTAGCTTTTTAAATAGAAGCTGAGAGTTAAAGGAAAAGCGGCCGTGTCATGGGGGAAAAGCAAGTGAAAATCCCGGCCAGGCCAGGCCAGAGGCAGAGAGGGGGGAAGGTGAGGCCATGCAGGGCTGGAAAGATGCAATGGAAGGTGGCAGCCAGTGGGAGGGACAGCATCTCCTGGGCAGTGGCTCCTCCAGCTGCCGGAGTCAAGGAGCCTCCTTTCTGCCCATCCCTTGCTCTCTCTTATTTTCCAGGTCAGCTGGTTGTGAGAAGGGCAGGTAAATAAAAACCATACTGGCCTGGACTAGAAATGCAGGTCTTTCATATTTCCCTCTAGATCCTCTGGACAGCTACTTCTGTTAAATGATGAGATGTAAGCCTGGGAGGAGCAGGGCCAGGTGTGTGTGAGGGGGGTGGGGGTGGGGGGGGGTTCCGAATCAGTGCCCCGTCTTCAAACAAGACTTACAAGGTGCGGGAGAGCACAGCTGTCCCATCAGTTGACCTCTCTGGAAGAGGAAGGATGCCCCCAGCTAACTATTCCGGGAAGCCTCTATGCTTTGGGGCAGACCCAGCCCTTGAGCTATCCCCAAGATGCAAAACAAAGGTGGGAATGTACAAGAGAGAAATAAAATAGGGGGGTTTAACTCTCCCCACTCGGACCAGGGGATGGAGCACGGAAAGAAAGTGCCCCTCTCTGGACCTGCCCACCCAGAGTCTGGGGCGGTCCCAGGGGTCCTAGCAGCTGAGGTTGGTAGTTGTGAGAAAATTAGCTCTTTCCTGGAGGGAAGGGAGGAGGAAGGTGGGAGCCAGGCCACGGCCTTGCCTGAATTCTTCCCCTGTCTGCCAGGGAGTGGCAGTGTTGTTAATCATTATTACTGTATGTAAATCAGTATGCAAATCCCACAGCGCTGTGGGACTCCTGGCAAATGCTAATGGATCCCACGCCCACCTCTTGAAGGGCCAATTGAACACCTTTCAGACTGATACACTGAAGGGGGCTTTGGGAAGACTGGGAGGAATGAGTGAAAGAGGGGCTCCAGCTTCCAGGGTCCCACAGCGGCCTAGACTACGACTGACCGCCATCCCTGAACCTGGAACCGGGTTAGGGGTTCTCACAAGCCGGAAACCCCGTCCGGACTCAGCGAGGCTCTTTCCAGCACACCCTCGCCTTCACCGCACACTTTGCTGATCTCTCGCTGTCCGTCTCAGGCACACACCTCTCCACGCTCAGGACTGTGATCGCTCAAGCCCTGTGTTCTGGTCCCGCTGAGGCACGGAGCTGCCCGGCTTCTCGAGTGGCGGGCCGAGATCCCGGGATTCCGGGCACCGCGGCCGCAGACTAGGGGAAGGCTGGAGCCGCCGGTCCGCACGGCCTGCGGGGACTGAACGCTCGGCGCGCCGCGGCCCGGAGTGTGGGAGGCTGGGCGCGATACCACTCTCCGGGGATACGCGGGGCTCCTCGGGGCTCCTCGGGGCTCCATCTGCCGGGTCCTGTGGGCACGTGCCGATCGCCCGCTCCCCCATCCTGGGCCGGGGCACCGGGCAATGGAGCTCCGTGGGCTTTGGGGAGGGACCGAGGGGATCCGGCGGACCCAGGCTGAGAGTGCATCCTCCCAAGTCCAGACTCTCGGACCTGGGTACTGGGAACACGTGACAGGACAGGAGGGCGAATCCCTACCTTCGGGTCTTGCCCCTCGCGCCCCGGGAGGAGAGCTTCTCTTACGTGGGATAAGGGCAGTGTGAGTCCCCCTTGGAATCTCCAGCCCCGGCACGCGGAGGCACGCGGAGCTGAGAGCCGCGATGAGCCGGGAAGCCTGTGCGGTGGCTGGCTCCACCTCGCCAGGTGGCGGGGCTCGGCCGCGAGCAAGTGCTGGTGTCGCGTGGACAGTCGGTGAGAAAGAGACACCCAGCTAGCTCCACACACACACACCCCCCCCCGCCACGCGCGCGCACACACTGGCGCTCCGTGCCGCCTCTCCTCGGGTCCCTAGCATATACGCCCCCGAGCTCATACTCGTGCCCACTCAATGCTCCGCCCCCACGCCCAAGCCGAGCTCACCTTGCCACGCTCACTCCCGTGCCCACCCTTGCCGGCACACGCGCTTCCACCCGCGCCGGCACACTCCGCCACCTCCAGGCACACCCTAGGATTCCTCCACTCGCCCGGGGAGACGCACCAGGCTCTGCCTCGTCTCCCCGCCCCCCGCTCGCGCGCGCGCCCCTACACACACACACACACACACGCACGCACGCACTCACACACACCCTCGCGAGGGGTGTCACACGCCCTCGCCCCGGGCACCCTCCCGCGGCGAGCCTCCAGGTCCTCCTCCTCTCTCCCTCCGCTGCCTGGCGGCCCGCGCTCTCGGGCCTGGCCTGGAGCCGCTCAGCCGGCGGGGATCGGCAGGGAGCCGAGGGCGCAGCCTCGCCGCCGCCCCCGGACTCTCCTCTCCGCCCCGCCCGCGCCGCGCCCCCACCGCCTCCCCCTTCGGGAGAGGGACCTCGCCAGGCAGCCCGTGGCCCGCCGGGCTCCGCTCCGCGCGGCGCCGGCAGCGGCGGGGGCAGGGCGCGAGCGAGGGAGCCCGCGAGCCCGCGAGCCCGCGAGCGGGGCGGCGGGG
>NC_058406.1:92710941-92787100 GCF_002201575.2 Neomonachus schauinslandi | reverse complement strand
GGGGCGCCGGAAGGGTTGGGGGTGGGGCCGGCGCCGCGGGGGAGCAGGCAGCCGGCCCGGGGGCGTCGGTTCCCTCCGGCTGGCTGTGCAGCCACCTCCGGGCAGCTCGGCGACGTGAGGCTTGGGGGTGGGGGTGTGAACCTCTGCCCTCTTTCCATTGGCCTGCCTTCCCTCGGGGGTGCCACAGGCAGCGCCCCGGGATCCGGCGGCAGGTGGCGACGGCTTGCTCGGTACCCCCCCCCTCCCCGCTCCTTGTGCGGGGAGGACAAGAGAAATGGCTGAGGGTGGAAGCGGGGAGCAGTTTGGGGCGCTTCGCAAAGTTCTCCAGCCCGGCGAGCCAGCGGTGTGCCTACCAGAGGCTGGGGGCCTCGCATCTGGTCCTGCCCGACGCCGCTTCCACCCCGCGAGCTCTGGGAAAGGTCGTTAAGTGACACCCAGGGCCAGTGCGGCCCGGGGGAGGGGGTTAGAAAGACTCACTTTGGCGAGGTGTTTACACTGGGGATGGGGCGCAGAAGGGACAAGGCAGAGAAGTTACCTGGAATCAACTAAATTCCTGCACTTGCTTAGCGTTGACGTTTGAATCGAGTCCAAGAGGTTCTGCTTTTATCCCGGGCAGCCTGATATGTCAGCAACAGGCTGAGGTTCCGGACCTGGAATCTTATAGCAAAGAGAGGGCTCCGTTATATTTCTGAAAAGAGGGTGTCTGAACTTTCTTATGATCCTGTTTGTAAGACTGGGCTGGGGTTCCTATATGGTGCATGTTGGTATTTTGCATGAAAGTATGTGATGGTTAAATGTATGCCGTATTTACCGTTACTTCAAGGAAACCTGGATATTTAATGTCTGTAGAAAGGGCCTGCAGGAATTCAATGCAAAGCATGTGTACATTTCCGCATGAGGACATGTTGGCACACAGACGGGAATTGGAGAATTGATGTGTTTATTTTTCCTTGTCGCTACTTGAAGGCAGCAAAATGCAAGTACAGAAGGGACCCCCAGAGGAAGAAAGATTAGTAGCTTGTTCCCTTTTGCTGTTGAGGAGGCTGGAGAAAAAGAGAGTTCAGGAAAGTGCCCTGGCCAGCCTAGGAGTGGCAGTGTGGGAGAAGAGGATCTGTATGTATATCCCAGGCCTGTACCCCAAGGAACCCCAGCCTGGCACCCTGTCGGTTTCATGCCCCTCCACCCAAACCCTGTGGGCAGAGGAGATGGCCCCCTGGATCATCAGGACCCTCCCCGCCCCGAGACTGGTCCCATTCTGGGCTAATCGACATGTTGTAAAATTGTGGAAGGTAAAAGTTTCCAAAGACTCTCCACTCCCAGCACTCTGCCGAGGTCACTGAAGGGCAGACCTTGGTGACGTGATGCTTTTGCTGCCCTGTGCCTGGGCTCAGGTTAGGTGTCAGTTCCCAGGACAGGCTGTCTGGTCACTTTGCCCACTTTGGGCCCTCTCCCTCCAAAACAGAAGCTGTTTAATAGGGCTGACTTTTTTACAGCAAGAGAACATGTATTCCCCTCTTCTAGGATTTTTTGTCTTTGTCATTTTAGCCCTCACCTGTTTTAAATGGCTCTTCCCCAGGCTCCCCCCCACCCCCATCTTTCCCACTGTCAAACTCTTCTGCCAAAAGCAAAAATAGCTTCAGATTTTTCATTTGTAAGGCGTCCACGTCCTAGTAAAACCTTGGCATTTGAGGCGTGTGCAGTGCCATTGGCTGGAAATGGGGCCGCACTCTTGTGCCTGTTGCAGGAATTCTTAGCCAGGTCTGCTCCATGAGGTGTTGGCCCCCGTCGGAGGGTGAGTGCTGCAGGAAGCGCCGTGGAGAAGCCCTGCTTAAGCCAGGTCATGTCTGCAGGCTTGTGTGGAGGCTATATGGCCTTGGGCCTGGTATCAGGTGGGAAATTTTCCTCCCCTTCTAAACCCCATCACCCCCCTTACACAGAGAGAGAGAGAGAGAGAAAGCAGTGGAGTAATTGCTCCTTTGGGGGTACTTTTTACCAGGGGAACAGGGCTTGAGCCTCTGGAGACAGCCTGGCTTTTGCTTGGCCTTCTTTGGGAAGATTGTCCTGGATTGGTTGGGCCTTGGGACTAGAGGCTTTTATGATAGCTAGAGAGGGGTTGTTTTTCCTTCCCTAATTCTCAATTATTCATCTGAAAGCAGTATATGAAGTACTCATTACCCTTGAGAAGAGGAGATTGGCCTGAGGTGGAAAGGGTCAGGGGTGGGACGCAGCTTGGCAGGGGCAGGTGCCAGCCACTGAGGCTGGGGAGTCAGGGTGAAGCAGCCCTGGGAGAATGGAAGGGGAAGGACACTGGCCTCGCAGGGTGCAGAGCTGCGTATCTGGCCCAAGCAGGGTGCTAACGGGGTACCTCCTGGCTCAGCAGTCTCTTATCTTACTCTTTGCCACCGGAACCCCCTCAAGGTCCTGCCTCTCTGAGCTCCATTATGGGATAAAACAAAGATGTTAAGGGTCAGAGGTCCAGGGCGCAGCATCTGGGAGGAGGCCAGGAGGGTCCTGTGGGAGGACCCCAGCCTCGGATAACCTCGTGTTCTGAGTGATGCGGGTTGTGCCCCCTGTTCTGGGCACCAGCCTCATCAGGAATTCCCAGAACTGCCTCTTGTCGAGATGAGGTTCAGGCAGTCTGTCCCCACAGCAACAAACCCAGATGCTCTACTTCCTGTTTTGCATGGGCAGCCGTTACGAAGAGGTCTCGGTGAGACCCGAGGGGCTGCTGCCTCGATGTCCCGGGTCCTAGTAGGATCGAGGATGCCTTGAGCCAAAGGGCTCCTTGTCAGTTTCTTGTCCAGTTCTCCCAATTGACAGAGGAGGATTCCGAGGCCCAGAGTGTGTTGGTGGGCTTGCTTTCACAAGTGCAGGAGAGAAGTGAAACTGGAATGCAGGGCTTCCTGACCTCCTGCTCTTCGCTGCTTGGGCCGGGCTGAGGGGCGTCTCTGCATCCTGCTCTCTTCCGTGAGGAGCATCAGTATCTGCCTACACTTAGGTCAGGAGAGCTATTTAGCAGTGACTCGGTCAATGGTCTGCTTGAAAATCGTCAGCTTCTACACACATGGAATTCAGCCACTCTGAAGGGATCTTTCTGAGTCTCAACTCCCTTGCTGAAACTTATGGGGAGAAATGTCCAAGTCATAGGATTTTCTCTGGGGATAAATTTGAATTGTTGCTGTAAAAGTGCCTAAAACAGTGCCCAGAACATTGTCAGCACTCAATAAATGTTCACTGAACGTGAATTGGAATTATCTGTGACCAAGGCTTACATTGTGGGCTTGCCCGCCCAACTGCCCTTACTCCTTAGAAAACCCAGTGAAGAGTGTGTGAAGGGACTGCAGATCCTCCTGATAGCCCAAAGAAAGTACGGGGAGTTACCAGGGTAAATTTCTTGAAAAAGATATAAAATGCACAGGATGTGTTCCCAAATCCATCAGTGGCATGCGGATCACCCACTGCCATGGATGAATAATCCCCCTGTTCTTTTGCCATAATCAAGAGCTCATCAGGCTTGTGCTGTTTTTCTGTTCTCTGAGTGATGACATTTATAGGGAATGTCATTGTCATTCCTGTTGTCTTCTGTGGCATCTGAATCAACCTCCCTTTATGAGGGAGCAGAGGCACCTGTGAATATTCTCCTTAGCATGCAGATGAGGAAACTGAGGCAGAGATTGGCTCCTTGAGAAAACCCGACTGAGAGCACAGTGAGTCAGAGGCACTTCAATTGGATTCTTTTGATTCTGATCTGTCGGCAGAGTTCCGCTGTCTGTCAGGAGAGAGAACGTCTACCCTTGAAACCTCCCTTAGCAAGGCATGGAGTAAGATCGAGGGAATGCAAATGATCTATAAAATCTGGGCTCCCAGTTTGAGAACCTCCTGATGCAGCACTCTGAGCTGCTTCCTGGGCTGTTGGGTCAAAACGGAGGCGTCATGGCCTTTACCCTCAAGGAGCTTACGATGGGAGGGGGAAAACAGGGCTGTCCCCTTGAACTCCACATCGAGACCGCCTGGGTTTAAATCTCTCTGCCTTCTTATCACATCCTTTGACCAGTTACTCAAAATCCTCGTGATTTCTCTTCTTCATCTGCGACATGGGGACGACAGTCGTGTCTCCTCCCCTCTAGGGTTGTCAGTGGGGTGGGTTGAGATGGTCCACAGAAAGGCCCAGAGGGCCCAGAGGGCCCAGCCCGCCCTCTGTAAACATCAGCTGCTGTTCCTCCCTGGACAGGGAGACCTAGAGAAGTCAGGTAGCGTAGGCGTCAGGGCACGTGGTGGGGGGCATCAGGCTGCCTGAGGTGGGATCCCTGTTTCATCCCTTTCCGGCTGGCAGACTGCCAACCCTCAGACTTCTTCCTAGGTTGCTGTGAGGGTAATAGGAGATGATCCGGGGGAGACGGTGCGTAGAGTACGTGCAAGATGATTGTTAGCGATGAGTATTAATTAAACACGTAGAAAGTGTCTTGTAATCCAGCCCAGAGGGTGAGAGGTGCTAGAGAAGAGGGGCAAACAAAGCGCTGTGAGCCCAAAGAAGGAGAGAATTTCAAGGTGGTGAGAGAAGGGGGCATCGCAGAGAGCATGAGGAACCGGGAGGCAAATAGGAAGGCTGAAGGGGAAGGATATTCCCCATAGAAGGAGGAGTGTCCAGAAGCAGAGCCGCTCTGCTCTTATTGCTGGAGGCTAGGACAGGTGCACGGAGCATGGGCCAGAATGGTCAGCCAGGATCCGTTTGCAGCAAGGCTGGAATGCCAGGCCAGAGAGTGTGGACCTGATTTTGTAGGTTGTGGGGTTCAGCACCATCAGAACCTGGCTTTAGGGAGATTACCCTGAGCAGAATGGATTTCTGGGGACCAGGAGAAACAGGGGTGGGGGTGGGGGGTGGGGCAAGAGAGACGAGCAGGCCAGTGGAAAGGGAAGGAGGCCTGAGGGAATGAGGGCCTTCATGAGGGCAGTAAGGGCTGTCATCTCATTATTTGGCAACTCTTTGGGTGAAGTAAGGAGAAAGATGGCCAAAGGGACAGGCCTGGGGTTAGGGCAGCCGTGAACAAAAGGTTGACTGAGGAGCAGCTTTGGGAGAGGAGGTAGGTTCGGTGTGACCTTGTCCAGCATCAGAGGCATCCAGATGGGGACAGTCTAGCGGTAGCTCAGGAGTGAGAAGAGGTGGAGATTTGAGGGCCTAGAGGAGTTGGTAGTCAGGAGAAGGAAGCAGGTTTATAGGGAAAGATGAAGATCAAATCTCATTTATAAGACAAACCTCTGCCTCATTCATTTCAACACAGAGTCAAGCCAACTGAACTCCAGAGGGTCCAAATAATTCTGAGTGAGGATTGGTTCCGTGTGCCAGTTTAGGATTAGTGAAAATGAGTGTGTCAACCCCAAACAATTTCCTGGTGCTGTTACGTGTGTTTCTGTGTCACCACATGTCTTCCCACAGATGGTAACACATTTGGGGATTCAGAGTCATTTCAGTATCATCCTTAAAAAGCCAGATTTGGGAAGGTAAATCTGTTTCTCAAAGCCAAAAATAATTCTCCGAGCCATTGTCCCCCCACTCCCATCCATGCAGGTGATGGGGAGGTGTGTCCACGGTGTGGTTCAGAGACTGGTGGGGGAAGGGACAAGGTGGCCCAGGGCTGGAGGAACCTCCAGGGCTGGAGTGGGGCCAGGTGAAAGGGGCTGGCATGGGAAAGAGTATTGTTACATAACCCGAGGGAGCTATGGATGGTGGGCAGATGGAGACGGGAGGCGAGGAATCTGGAGATGGCAGAGTGTGGATCAGCTTCCTCTGGGAGGGAGAGGGACAATGCATGGAAGGCAGGTGAACCAAGAGCCCGAGACCCTCTTTACAGAGGGGGGAAGGAGTCCTGCCTGGCCTCACAGCCTCTCCCACATCTTTCTGTCCTGGCTCTGAGGGGCACAATTGGATGCTAGGTTGCCAGGTGTCCCGGAGAGTAGCACTCCACCAGCAACTGCCTTCTCCATGGAACTTGGGGAACAGAACTGTACCGAGCTCTGGGCCTACCGTCTTTACCTGCCATCTCGGAGAACTTTCCAGACACAGGCAGGCCCAGCCTCCACCTCAGCAATGAGGAGTAGAAAGAATGTGTTTACCTGATCTCCCTTACCCACCCCCCATTCCTGATTACCCTGGTGGGTGAAGAGTGAAATAAAAATTAGCATGTTTATCCCACTTTTAAATTCATTTAATGAGAACTCATTTACCCTCTCCCAATTTAAATTCGTAATAATGCCATAACCTTTCAGAGCTGATTATACCCACGTCTTCCCAGATCTTCCTCCTAAAGAGCCTTTCCCTCCAAATGCTACTGAGCCTTCCTGGAACTTGACAATTTGTTGGGCAGTCAACAACATCTGGTGAGCCCAACACGGGCTGCCCCGTGCCGTGTGAGGTGCTCTCCCTAGGAGGGGAGGAAAAAGAATCAAGTCGCCGCCCTTGGGTAGTGACTTTGGTTTCATTGATTTGCCTTCCAGACTCTCGCCGTCTCACTTGGCACTGATCCTTCCCCGTGTCCCGCTTCCTAGCGGGGAGGCAATCGCAGACTCACCCGGTTCTCTGCTCTTTCCTCCTGTCTCCCAGGGGTCGCGGAACGAACTCCAAGCTGGTGTGCGAAGCCTCCGCCTCCGAGCAGCGGCCGGCCCAAGAGCTGGAGTCAGCATGGCGGCCGGCGTGGCAGCCTGGCTGCCTTTTGCGCGGGCGGCGGCCATCGGGTGGATGCCGGTGGCCAACTGCCCCATGCCCCTCGCCCCTGCCGACAAGAACAAGCGGCAGGATGAACTGATCGTCCTCAACGTGAGCGGCCGGAGGTTCCAGACCTGGCGGACCACGCTGGAGCGCTACCCGGACACGCTGCTGGGCAGCACAGAGAAGGAGTTCTTCTTCAACGAGGACACCAAGGAGTACTTCTTCGACCGGGACCCCGAAGTGTTCCGGTGTGTCCTCAACTTCTACCGCACGGGCAAGCTGCACTACCCGCGCTACGAGTGCATCTCGGCCTACGACGACGAGCTGGCCTTCTACGGCATCCTGCCGGAGATCATCGGGGACTGCTGCTACGAGGAGTACAAGGACCGCAAGCGGGAGAATGCCGAGCGGCTCATGGACGACAACGACTCGGAGAACAACCAGGAGTCCATGCCCTCGCTCAGCTTCCGCCAGACCATGTGGCGGGCCTTCGAGAACCCGCACACCAGCACGCTGGCCTTGGTCTTCTACTACGTGACTGGCTTCTTCATCGCCGTGTCGGTCATCACCAACGTGGTGGAGACGGTGCCGTGTGGCACGGTGCCTGGGAGCAAGGAGCTGCCGTGCGGGGAGCGCTACTCGGTGGCCTTCTTCTGCCTGGACACGGCCTGCGTCATGATCTTCACCGTGGAGTACCTCCTCCGGCTCTTTGCGGCGCCCAGCCGCTACCGCTTCATCCGCAGTGTGATGAGCATCATCGACGTGGTGGCCATCATGCCCTACTACATCGGCCTGGTCATGACCAACAACGAGGACGTGTCCGGCGCCTTCGTCACGCTCCGGGTCTTCCGCGTCTTCCGGATCTTCAAGTTCTCACGCCACTCCCAGGGCTTGAGGATCCTGGGCTACACACTCAAGAGCTGTGCCTCTGAACTCGGCTTTCTCCTCTTCTCCCTCACCATGGCCATCATCATCTTTGCCACTGTGATGTTTTATGCCGAGAAGGGCTCCTCTGCCAGCAAGTTCACGAGCATCCCTGCCTCTTTTTGGTACACCATTGTCACCATGACCACCCTAGGGTAAGTCTGCGCTGGTGGCCAGCAGGGCGGAGGTTACATGGGAGGGAGGTTACATTTGGATGGTAGCAGGATCCGGCAGACAAGAATGGAGTCACTTGTCCAAGTCGTAGGAGCAAGGGGAGTTGCCTCATCAGAAAGAGGAAGGCACACGTGTGATTCATTTGGGGGGTGAGAGCTTGCTCTGAATTGAGTTTTCTTTTGGGGGGGCATGCATTTTATAAAACATGGAAAATTAAGCCACCATTTCTCTTTTCAGCCCTGCATTCTGTGTATGTGTGTGGGGTGGAGTGAGTGGTGATTGCTGGGTTCTTATATGCCCCTTCGCTTGTAAGGGCTGCGGCGGGGGGAGGGAAACGGGGTAGCAGGTGGGAAGGAAGAAGGGCCTGAGGAGTTCGGTGAATGTGGTAAGGAGGGCACACAGTTCCATTAACCAGAAGACGCCGAGAGCACTCTCTTTGGATCCTTCCTGCGTTTCTTCTCTCTAGTGTATCTGCAGGCTATTTCTCTTTTGCTTTCCTTCTCTTCTCTGCTGCCACAGACGCTCCAGGGTTTGGTAGCTCTGAGCAGACTTTCTCTAAGTGACTCTCAACTTGGGTTTCCTGCAAAGCGGAGCGCCCGACTTGTTTTTTCTCACTGAAGGAGGAGTTCTCTGTGATTGAATGACCCGGCCTACCTGGGCCATGGTGAGATGGTCTGAAGAGATCACATGGTCAGACACAGAAGTAGCAGGATCATCCCGGGGAGGGAGAGGCACTCAGCAAGGGCCACGGGTGACGCCGTCTCTTCCATCTCCCCGAGGTCCCTTCTCTAGCTGAGGTCGCAGAAACGTGTTTATGGTGCTGGCATGCGAAGCTTTCCGTCCGAGGAAGGGGTTTGGGAAGGAGATTGCAATCTTCCCCCTAACAGGATTAGAGCCAACAGCGGCTGCTTTATGGAGGAGACATGAATTTCTTAGGGGTTTCTGCTTCGGCCGTTGGAAGTCATTGAGGCTAATGCAAAATCCCTTTACAATTCGTATGCTGGGTCTGTATTTGCTTAGGCCAGGAAGCGTTATATTGCCGATGGAGAATTCATGAAGCTTTTTATTTGGTCTTTGACAATTTGGTTGGTGGCGTCCTGGTGATTTGATTTTTTTTTTTTCCTGGCTGACACCCCGTGGCGCTGGTGTCGGTTTTTCCATAGTGCTGTGTATGCTTATTGGGAATGACTGAGCAGGTGACAGGACCTTTTAAAATGATTACATTTGTCATTGGGCCACACAGGGGGGTGGGGCGGGCAAGGAGTGTCATTGTCCATTTGTGGAGGACACATTTGATGTGGGCATTTCCTTTCCCTCTTGTCCGTCGGACACAGGCCATCCTGCCCCTTCCTCTCTCCAACACACACATAGTTCTTTGAACAGCCACTCACACCCAGAGTGGGTAGGAGCGTCTGGTCGTTTGACCTTGTCTCTTGGCGCAGTGGGATATTTAGGGATAAAGTGGCCTGGGAACTGGTCACCGTGTCAGGAGAAGGAGGCATCTTTGCCCCTTCGAGGCCGACCCTGACCATCCCTTCACTTTCCTGAAGGGGAACCCCCCCCCCCAAGGCCAGGACCTCCCTGGCCCTGCGCCTGACGTGGCTGTGACCATCCCGCGTGCCCTTACGTGCCCTTTGATGGGACTCATGACACCAGAGTGATGCCTCAGGACTGCCGTGGGGAGAAAACAGGGCAGATGGGTGGATGTCAGAGTTAAAGTGGGATCGCTTCAGAGGAGATCGATGGAAACTTCAGGGGCCACCTGCCTATTACTTTTTATTATTAGGGTAACAGCATATGTGCTTCTACTGTGTGTCAGCGGTGCACTAAGCACTTTGCATATATTACCCCTTTGAGTCTTCACAACAGCCCTGCTAGGTGGGAAAAATGCCATCCCACTTTGCAGATGCAGCAGGCGAGGCCCAGAGAGATCAAGTACCATACAGCTGATCGGGGCAGACCTGATTTCCCAATGCCAGTCTGGCTGTCTCCAGCGCCCGTTCCCTGTTCACTCGCCACTCCGCGTGTCCCCATACCATTCAGGGCCGTGGGGGGAAAGTAGACCTCCAGGGTTCCATCTTTTATATTATGGCCTCGGGGGGTCAGTTTATTCCAGTCACGTCGCTCTTGAATACGGACACAGTGAGTACTGCAGCCACTGTCCTAGGCACACAGGGAATTTATAAACCAAACATTTCCATCTGGCCCGTTTAAATGCTGCCTTGGGAATCAGATGGCTGCATTCCTGGCAGAATCCGCTGTTTTACTGTCGCTGGGGAGACCACTGATGTCCTTTAGCATCCACCCTCTAGGTCAAGGGCGAGGCCAGTGTCAGGGGACGGACAGTCTTGGCCTTGTATGTACTTTCTGAGGCGGGGGAGGGGATGACAGGGAGCAGGGGGCCTCTGCCAGAGAGTGAAGGTGAAGAGGAAGGAAAGGGGAGTAGCATGCTTCCCCTGACTGTGGCCCGGTGGGCTCCTCGCCGTGCTCTTCCGTGTGCATCAGAACGTCTGGCCTCTGGGAGGGGAAGCGAATGAGCAGGACAAGAAGCCTTCCTTCAGTCGTGTCTTCCTTAACCTCGGATAAGTAATGGGACAGCAGGGTTTTCTTCCTCCGCCCTGGCTGGTGTGGTTGAATGCTGGATTGAGCAACTTTGACTTTGACCTGAGTTGGCAGGTGGAACCATTGCCAGGCTCACTGCTTGGCTATACATAGCAGGTACTTGGCAAAACGTTTTTTAATGGTTTGGTCATTGTGAATGGGGCGCCTTTTCCATTTGCCTGGCCTGATACTGTTCTCAGTCCTTTCCAGACCTGCCTGTCCACCCTTTCTAGGGTGGACCTAAGATGCTTGCTCTGCCCCAGCCCTGGCCCCTGGGGGCAGAGGAGGGCAGCCTTCACCTGGCCTCTGGCCCATCCCCTGGGACACTCTGCAACATCAGGGGTGGGGGTCTTCTTGTTCTGCTCAGAGGTCTCCCCAACTCGACCCTGGAAACTTTTCCCTCTCCCCTGGCTGGTTCCTGTCCTGAACTTATTCACTGGCTAGCTGTAGGCCTAAGCGATTCCAGAGAGCCCTTCTTTTTCTTATTCCTTGCTGGCATTTGAGCCCCCAAGTGGCTGTGGGATACCAAGGGCCAATATTCTGCCACATTCCACGGTCTGTCCAGCTACTTCTAACAGCGCCCAGCAGACACTTCGTTCTTCCCGTCTGCAAACCCTCCCTGCCCTAATCCTGCCCCAAGTTCCCGTTTCAGTCTGGGAGAAACTGTCTTCGGCTCCTTTGCAGAGGAGGGCTGACTGACAGGCCACGGGGCTGGGCTGAGGACCGAAGTGCCGAGCAGAGTTCATGCTCCCTCGCTCCAGTTCCCATCTCTGCCCGCCTTCCCAGGACTCACTGATGAGTTACTCAGGTGTCCTCCAGGGAGGGATCTCCTGGAACCAATCATTTCTGTTTATTTAATATCTCAAAATACCTTAAGCACACAGAACAATAACGGCCCAACTGCCGCCGAGGCTCGAGGATGGCTGACCTTTGCAGCTTCTTGTGCTGGTAGGGAAGACCTGCATGGCCAGCCATGTTTCCCTTATGCCCCCTTGACCGTAGAGCTCCCACATGCGCCACGAAAGGATTAATTTCGGTGCTCATAATTGCTGCTATAAATAAAATCCTCAATTATCTCAGCTAACAGAGGAAAGGGATAAGACAGAACTCCCAATATTAAATAAGACCAACATGTCTAGTTTATGAAGGTCGTCTATGTTGTAGACTTTTTAAAGCAGATTTTCCTTCTGAATTTTGTTTGACTTGGCTTGGCATCACGATTGGCCTAGACTGTCTGAGTCAGTCTGTGGGTGAGGCTCCAGTTCAGAGTGGGGAAGAGGAGAGCGTGCGGAAGGAAAGCCTCACGAGTGAGCACCCACCAGGGCTATCGAAGGCCAGCTCTGAGACTGGAGGGGATGGGGCCGTCTTGGCTATCTTCAGGGCGGGGGGTGGGGGGGGTGGGGGCTTGGGAAGGGCCCAGAGAAGACTTGCTCCTGGTAAGATGGCCTGCTGCTGCCTGGTTGGCTTGCTTATGTAATTGAGACAGGCAGCCTATCTGTCACCCCATGCCCTGAGATGAGAGAGCTTTTGACAGTGTCCAAAAATCACTTTAACTAAAACAGAATCGATTTTTACTTCTTCCAAGCATGAAGCAGCCTCCAGGTGATTTGCATTTCCCTTTAAAACATAATCCTGGAAGGGGCGTGCCTGAGGTTTTGCAAGACTGGGAGTCCGGCCTGGACAATCAATACAGGCACATCACGGAATGGGGTGCTTGACCAGGCTACCCCCCAGCGCCAGAAGTGGAGCCAATCTGGGATCTGGTTAACCCTTCAATCCCCCAAATTCTGGCTGCACCTTCATCCACTGCCTCCGGGGCCCGCCAGCCCTCCTCCCAACTCCCAAGTGCCTTGGCCTAGGACAGTGGTCAGCTGTGCCTACATGGATGGTGGTATGTCCCCGCCCAGGGAGATCTGGTCATAGCCACACTTATTGGAAATGAATGACCCCAAGGCCTTTTCTTGGTTTGACACTTCTTAACCAACAGTTCTCGGGTGCTGCAATTCCTAAGAGAAGATACAGATCCACATCCCGACAAGGAATCTTGCATTCATTCAACATTTATTGAGTGCTTACTGTGCACCAGGCCCTGCAAATACAAAGCGCCATGATTGCACATCAGCCCAGTGTAAGGTCCAGACAGCAAGAATTGAATGAGACTCACTTCTCTTCCCTTTGAACCAAAACAAGAGATGGTGGCAAGAGCAGTAGACCAAGGGTCAGAAAAAGAGGCCTTTACTCATATTCTTCCTGCCACTCCAGAGACAACCCCTCACTTTGCTCTGTGTCTGGCTAGCTCCCATCATCTGTCACAGCTCAGCCCCACATCATCTCCTCCAGAGTCCTTCCTGCCACCCCCAGTACCAGGGTGTACTAGGCACCCTTCTTCTTGCTTCCCACTGCAGCCCTGACGTACCTCTGTCTTGTCAGTTGCCATATTTTATTAACTTGATCCACTTATGTGTTTTTCTCCCAGGATGTGAGCTCTTCAAGGGCAGATCTCTATTCCAGAGATCATTGTGTGATCTGTGCCTAAGTCAGGGTCTCACTAGATAGCTGTTCAACTAAACAGGTTTGTACCCCAGTTTACCTGTCTTCAGTTTCCTCACTTGCTAACCATCTCCTGGCCATTTTAAGAACCAGTGGAAGTGCTATCCAAATGTGGGCTATTTGGTCAGATCAGACAAATATCCATTTGTGGGCAGGGTGGAGATGGGGAGGCCAAGCGGGGCGTTCTCTAGTTCTGACGTCAGCCTTAGCATGGTGGGGCCTTTCTTGCACAGGAAGTTTCAACCCTCGTCCTTCAGTATTTTTGGCCACTTGGCCATGCTTCCCACTGTAGACTCTGGGGCCAGGGAAGAGCAGAAAGGGAGCCAGAGATAAGCGCCCCCGTCCATGAAATTTTCCTCCATTCGATTCTTTATGCAACCAATATTTGCTGAGTAGCCACTAGGCCCTAAAAATATGGCAGCAAAGAAAGTAGTCTCTGATCTTGTGGAGCTTACATTCTAGTGGAGGAGCCCAGATAGTATATAGATCAGCAGATAAATACATTCCGTGAGGCAGCAATTCATGCTCCAGAGAAAAATAAAGCCTGGTGGCATAAACAGGGAGCCCTGAGTGCGGGAAGGTGGTGGAGCGAGGGAGAGTTGCTATTTTATGTCAGGAGCTCAGGTGATATTTGAGCAGAGACCTGAAAGAATGTGGGTAGCTTAGGGAAAAGCATTCCAGGCCAAGAGAACAGCAAATGCAAAGGCCATCAGGCAGGAGAGGCCTTGGCGTGCTGTTCTTGGAATAGCTACAAGGTCCTAATGGTCAAGCGGCAGGAGCAGGGACCAGGTACAGGAGGTAATGGGGGAAGCAGCTCATGCAGGGCCCTCGGGATCAAAGGCTTGACCCTTTGTCTTTTTCTCTGCCTGGAATGGGAAGCCACTGGAGGGTTTTAAGTAGGCCTCACTTAGGTTTGCAAAGGATCACTCTGGCTGCTGGGTAGTGAATACTTTGTCGGGAGAAGCCACCATCATAGTCTGTGCAGCGGATGATGATGGTGGCTGGGCCAAGGGCATTGGCAGCGGGGAGGGGGGAACTGAGAGATTTTGCGTGTATTTGAAGGCAGGGGCAACAGGGAGCGATGCCGGTCCTGCTTCTACCACGACAGCCACCCAAGACTTTCTCAGCTCCCGTAGCAAGGACCGGCCCAGGAAGACATGGTCCTAAAGACCTTGTCCACCCCGGGAGAAGCATTGCACAAGAAGGGGCCTCTTGCAAGAGGGTGGCTTCAATGCCCAGGGCAGTGAGACCCCAGCATGGATGGAGTGAACAAGCCCCAGAGCCCAAGTTGGAGCATGGGTGTCTGAGATCCGGGCTGGGGCTGCCTGCAAGCAGGAACGTCTGTACCTGGTTTGGGGTTTCCTTTCTTTTCTTTAAAGGTTTTATTTATTTATTTATTTATTTATTTAGAGCACATGTTTGGGGGGAGAGGCAGAAGGAGAGGGAGAGAGAGAGAATCTCCAGCAGACTCCGCCCTGAGCACAGAGCCTTACGTGGGGCTTCAACCCACGACCCTGAGATCATGACCTGAGCCAAAACCAAGAGTCGGAAGCTTAACCAAATGGGCCACACAGGCACCCCTGTGGTTTCCTTTCAACACAGCAGTGAATACCAAGCATCTGCCAAGGGCTGGGCACCGTGCTTACCACGCTGGGGGACAGTCTTGGTTCAGAAAGGGAAAAGGAAGTCAGTGGCTCTGTTAGCAGCTGAGACAGAGGGGTGGGCAGGGTGTCGGTGCTGCAGGTGGGGGAGGGATGGATTCACATGGATGGGATAGGAGACTTTCGGGTGCTTCACACTAGAACCATTACTTTAGATTGTTCTTCCAAGCCAGCAATTCAAATTGCTCCAATTTTGGGGAGGGGATTTTCAGGCTGATGCCCATTTCACAGCTCTCCTCCTAAATCTCTCAAAATCAATCTCAATCTCTCTCTCTCTCCCTTTCTCTGTTTGGTTTTGTTTGGGTTTCCCTCTTCAAACACACCCGTAAACATAAACATGATTCTTCCTGAGGAGCAGCAATTATTCTGCCTGAAAATAGTGTAAATAAAAGGAAGCCTGGCCCTCCCTCTCCTCAGGGGAGGGCCAGAACCACTCAATAACTGCTAGAGTGTTTTTGCCTCTCTCATCCAGGAGGGAGCTCCTGTTCTGGGCCACGCAGGGTTCTGGTTCACATACAATCATGGCTGGGAGCTTCCCCGTCCACCCCCCCGCCCCCCCCCACCAACCCCTCCCCGGGCAGGGAGAGGAGCAGAGACTTAGTTGGGAGGCTCCCAGCCCCTGTGCTCGGGCAGGTGGCCCTGAACACAACCAACTCCTTCCAAGAAGCCGACACCGTACTCATATCCTAAGTGCTCATCCTCTGGTAATATCTAAGCAGTTTTTCTTTTTTGGAAGTAGGGACCAGTCCTGCAGCAATCTCTTTTGGAAAGAGTGTTCCATAGTAACCTCAGACCAACTTCCAATGGGGACTTGTTTGTGACAAGGGGGAAGGAGTTACCACAGTGCCTTGGAGCGCCCAAAGTTCTGGGCCAGAGGGCTCAGAGACCGTGGCCTCCAAGTTGAGTCCCGTGCTCGGGCCTCCGTCCAGCCCGCGTTTCCCAGGCCGGAACCGAGGCCTCTCCTCCCCGGCCCCCACCTCCCTCTGCCCAGTGCCATGCAAATGTCGGGTGCATGGGAAGGTGGGGGACCAGGAGGGAGGATAACTCAGCTTTGGCTGACCATGACTGGATGGAGGAAGATTGCATCTGGCTCGTGTAATCATATTCTGGGTGTCAGGACTGGAATGAGCGTCATTAAACTGAATCAGAAAAATTGTTTTAATATAAGTGCCACCTCACACACAAGCTCATTGATGGAGAGATGGATGAGGCTGGGGACGCCTCCTTTGTAATGTGATGCTGTAAAATCCCATCACCTTCATTATTTCCCACGGAGCCAACGCATCATAATGCCCACGAGCGGCAGAACAGCTTGAATTTAATATACAGAAAGTCCAATCAAACAATAAATGGATGGAACTATATAAAGAAACCATTTTCTGGGAGGCTGGCTCCATTCTCTGGGATTCAGCTCCCTGACACATGAAATGTACATCAATTTTCCCCAACTAATGCAGCTGCGGAATCACCCCATGTGATATTTGTTTGCTTCAGAAGTGGAAGAGGGGAGCTTGCCCCCCTACATTATCTGGCTATCAGTGCAGAATTGCAAATCTCATTTTCTGTGGTTTGCATGTGGCGGTCCCCGGTGACACAGCGAGGCACCATCCCGACGCCCGCAAGGCTGGAAGCACAGCCCTCTTCCATCCCAGAACCTTACTCGGTCCCACTGACGCTTGGGCGTTTGTCCTTAAAACACAAATCGATTCTGGACCCTGAGCTGCCAAGGGGGCTGGGATGTCTCTGCCCTTGCGGTCGTCTGAAAGAAACCGGCCAGTGCCGAGTGCCCGTGACACCGTGACTGTCCAGTCTTGCTTTGAGGTTGCGCAGGGCAGACGTTCCATCCCAAACTGGACCCCCCCCACCAGCTAGGCCTCCGTCGTTCTTTCCATCCCTCTTACTCAGCCAGCTCTCAGGACTGTAGAGGCAGATACCACCCCGATTGGGCACACAAAGTTAAAAAGGCGTATCAGCTCCTTGACAGTCATACAATATATGTCAAAGACTGATGGCGATGATGCTTTTATGCTTCTGGTGGGAGATTCTCTCCAGCATGATGGTTCCAGTGTCAAGGATAACTTAGAGTTCACCATAATTACAGGCTTAGAGCTGCTGAGAAGTATCATTAGTTTATTTTTACTTCTTCCTGGTCGTGCATACTTAAGCAGAAAAAAAAAAGTAGGGGAATTGTAAACTAAATGATATTAAAACCACAGACAGCATAAATCTTGATGCAGTTTAACAAATATTATACCCCGTGTTTGTGATGCATGCTGTTAGTCAGTGTTGGGGAAATAGAAATAAATAAGCCCTCGCTCCTGTCCCTAAGAAGTTTACAGTACAGCAGGGGATTTAAGTATGTTTATGAGCAGACGAGGGAGGATGGGGCATGTTCCGAAGTGATCAGGAAGTGTTTGGCACAGAATAAATGCTTAATAAATATTTGCTGCTGAATGAGTGCTTGGCTTCACGGAAAAGGTGACATTTCAGCTAGACCAACAACAGTGGGTAGGATTTTGAGATGCGGAAATGGGAAATCCGAGTAAATTGCAAAAGGGCACGGTGCTTGGGAGCTTAACCAATATGCTGCTTTGCTGGTGTTTAGGGCATATGAGGGGAATGGCTGGAGGTAGGCAGGAATAAAAGGCTTGCTAGAGACACGGAGGTCTTAAACTATTAGGCTAAGGCATTTATTTGGTAGGTGTCAGGGAGCCACTAAAGGTGGTCCGTGTTGCAGTGATTAGGAAGATTTATTTGGAGCAGTGTTCTGGTTGAATGTTAGACCCATTGTGAGGTCAGCCAGCAGACTGATCCAGGAAGGGCGTGTGGGAGGCCTGATTGGGATGGTCACGGTGGAAAGGGACAGAAGGAGGTAGAGTGGAAAGGCATCCAGGAGAAGAGAAGTCTAAGTGAACTCTGGGATTATAAGACTGGGTGATTGGTGATGGGGAGATGGCGAACGTTAGAGGAGGAGCAGTTTGGCAGAAGGGCAAGGGAAAGGTAGAGACCGTGAACTTGACTTTGGAGCTTGGGTATTTGCAGTTGACCCTGGATGGCTTGGAGGGAGGCGGCAGGCAGGTGGGAAAGTGGGTCTGGAGCTTAACACGGAGAAGGGGGCTAGCAAGGCAGTTTGAGGATGGGCTGCAGCAGGGAATAGATATTACCAAAAAAAACTGAAGGGAGGGTGGAGGAGAGGCCCCACTTCTCGGCACCTTGCCTCCTTAAGGAACGCGCTCCCACCCATGGAATGGCTTTGCAGACACTTGCATTCAGCTTCTCTTCTTGGCCCGTGGGCGTTCCCTGTCATGCTGCATCTCTGCTGGGGCCAAAAGGTCATATTGGTTTTCTGAGTCAAACAAGGTTTTCTTTTAGTCTCGTACAATGCTAATTAAATAAACAGCTCTGACCCAGGGAGGCAGAATTGGTTTATGGGCTTTGCTAAACAATAATACTAAAAGGATCCTCACATTGCCATGTGGAGAGGATAGATGGGGTCTGAATGGTCACAGACCAACAAAGCGTCTGTGCCTGGCCCGGGGCAATGCTAACTCAGAGTGGCCCAGCCTCCGTGGGCGGCTCTGTCCTGGTCCTTGCAGGGCCAGACCCCTGAGCAGAGGCTTTGGGGATTCAAGAAGCTGCCCGTGCCCCTCATTGCCCTCTTCTCCTTAGGGAGAAATGCCGGACGCCCTGCTGGCATCCCTGGGAACCTCCTCTGGCCTGTCCCCTCCCAGACATACCGGTCTTGGGCCCTGTGGTAAGCAACGGGCACAGCGATGGCTCAGTAATTCAGCAAGCATGCATTGAGCTGTGCCTGTGAGCAAGACGGCATCCTGGTTGACCTAAGGGGCTACAAAGAAAAAAACGGGGCGAGGACTAAATCCTGTGGGGTGGGTGTCAGGCTCTCATTCTACATCTGAGAAGACTGAGATGCGGAGAGTGTAGGGAACTTGCCCCAGCTCGTACACTGTAGTAGCATGAGTGGGCTCAGACTGAAGTCTCCTGACTCCTTTAGAGTCTTCACAAAGAGCTTCGGCCCAGGAACAGAGATGCCGTGCATGCACAGAGCTATGTGTCTGGGCTCCACAAGGTAAGAGGTATGAGGAAAGGGTAGCAAAGTGTGAGGGGAAGGTGCAGGAGGCAGGAATCAGAGACGGCTTCTCGGAGGAGGTGGCATTCCAGTTGACCCTTGAAAGGTTGTAGTGCAAAAGTTAGATGTGTTCATTCCTTCGATCATTTATTCAACAAATACGGTGGGTCTGCATGTGCCAGGCCACATGCTGGGGCCTGAGGAGGTACTCATGAACTGAACAGACGAGTCCTCTGGAGTCGGCATTCCCGCCAGAGCTGCAGACGATAAAATGAATGTATAAAATGGGATGGTTGAAGTAAAAGCCAAGAAGAAAGAGAGAAAGGTGGTAAGGGGAGAGACAGGGAGGGCATCGGCCCCACTGGAGAGAGATGAGGAGTCAGGACACGAGGATTCAGAGGGACAGCTCCTCTAGCCTCTCCCCAAGTGGAAGTGCTCTCTGCAGTTGGTTAGGAGTCCAAGGGAGGCTGGCCTCAGGACAGAAATGATGATTTAATAGCTATGTTTGAGTCTCGTTAGGGTTGCTGTCCAGAAGGCTGAGAAGCAGCTGTTTGCCATGCTTGCTGGAGACTGAGTGAGGAGAGATAGGCTCATTCTGACGTGTGAGGGACTTCTGGTCCTCACCATCATCATTGACAACAGCAACAACAATAATAGCTGATAATATCGAGCTTTGATGGTGTCCCAGGTCCTGTGCTAGATATAAATTATTTATATGCATTTCCTCATTTAACTCCCCCATTAACCATAGGAGAGAGAGGTTACTGTTGTCTGTGTTTTAAAGCTGAGGAAATGGGAGGCTGCTCAGAGCCTACCGCTGGTAACCAGAGAGGCTGGGACTCACACATGCACTGGTCTGACTCGCAGGCTCTCTTACACTCTCCCTAACGACCCAGATTTCCCTGGGGAGGCCCTTGGGGGAAATCGCCTTCCACAGCCTCTGTCTCCGGCAGAGGGAGGCAGACACAGCATCCCCAGTGCGCTAATGTGCCTGGGCCAACAACTCTTGCGCCTCTTGGCAAAGGTCATGAGCATAAGGAGTGGACAGAGGATGGTGATGGAGGACAGAGCAGAGCCTCTGGGGCCAAGGCCAGCAAGGATCAAGCTCCTCTGGGACCACAGAGACATGACCGCAGGTGACAGGCAGGGGGCGAGGTGGCCAACAGGCCCAGTGAATCCTGGTGAACAGGAGGGAGGATGGAAAAAAAGGAGATGGAAAATTTTAGTGTAGTAGTAGAATTTGTGCAAAAAAAAAAAAAATTAAGGAAGAGGGAAAGTGGTAAATATGCATACTATGTAAATATCCTATGTAAATTTCTTTTAGAATAACTTTGGAAAATCCCGTGCCATCTTCCTCCCTGGAGAGATTCTGGTCCCAGGTGGCTTTGTTGCCATATCCTCCGTCTGGGTGGTCTGGGTGGTCTGGGTGTTGGGGGGATCCCCACCCACTCCTCTGCAGGCCTTTGGGCACAATGGCCTTTCACTGGCCCCTCCGAGCACCCTGGAGAGATGGCAGGTGAGGCAGCAGAGAGCTGGGGGCCAGTCACAGAGTTTTGGAATGGAGCGGGGAGCAGCTCTGCTGGGGAGCCTGTCAGAGCCCGGCAACAGAACGCAGGCTGGCTCGTCCTCCACGCCCCTCAGCTCTAGGCCCTGCACAATGCTGGACGGCCTGTGGATCCCGGGGATGGGGCAGGCAGGGGTAGGGTGAGGAGTCTCCTGGGGAGTGTCACCCAACGGGTCACGGGTGTTACTTTGCACCCACCCTCCATGAGGAATCACGGTACCAGGTGTGACTCTTTCTTCATGAGTTGTGATTTGCCATATGTGACCCTACATTAGTTTTTCTTTTTACCCCTCTTCCCTGGCCAGTTTCTCTTCTGCCTCCAGAAGCTGCTAGAAGTTCTCTCCAGAGTTTCATATCTTGAGGACTTGTGTCTTTGGAGCCAAAGCCTCCCCGTCTCCCTCTCCTCCCTCCCCTCTCCAGCAGAAGCTTCTCTGTGGACTAGCAAAAGGGCATTGTGTCGATTAATAAAACATTTTCCTGCAGTCCGATTGCCATGCTCAGAGTTTGGGCAGGGCTTAGGGATGATGAAGCGTTATGCCAACCCCCCACCCCACACACCGTGTTTGACTTTCTTAATATTTCCATGTAAGGTCAGCTTCTTATCTGAAGAGCAGAAGCTGTGGCGTTCATGCTCTGAGTTAGGTGCTGGCCCACGTGAGTTGACCGAATCCTTTGGCTGGGGTGGGGCTCCCTAGGGCAATGGAAAGACCACCGGATTAGGAGCCAGGAGATGTGGGTTGTGGGGCTGGTTTTGGCAGGCTCTGAGACCTTGGGCAAGCTGCTTTCTCTCTCTGGTCCTCAGCATCCTCTTCTGAATGATGAGGGGTTGAATTTAGTGAGTTTTCACCTCTTAGACAGTTCCACAAGCTGTAAGTTTCTCACTCTTGGAAGGAAAACTGATTTTTAGTCCAGTAGCCTGGATGATTCACAGCCTGGAGAACCCTCCCCCCACCCCCCACCGGTGGATGGGCAGGGCATTGGGGACCTTCCCATTTCCCTTTCTTCACCTCCAAAGAGGAAAAAGTTAAGAGTCCCTGGCCAAAGTGACCACAGAAAGGCAAGTCTGCAACGGGGCCTGGGAGGTCCTGCTTGGAGACTCCCCCAGAAAGCTCCAGGGTGTCTGATGGTGAGCTAGGATGACGTACACGATCAAGGTCAGCAGCCCACAGCCACATAGAACTGTGTTTGGAGAGAGCAGGGAATTGTGAATTCAGCCCCAGGGCTCCTCCACATGGGCCAGATGGGGGGAAGGCATAAGATGTGGGACCATCAGACAGCTATTTGAACTCCACAAGTCTTGGGTTTAGAAAGAGTCTAGTTTGCTACCCCCTTCAGAGCTGGACCCCCCCTGCCCCCGCAACAACCTCCCCAGCAGATGGCAACAGGTCTGCCTGAACTTTCAGGGATGGATGTTTACCCTTTTGGCTACAGCTCATTCCATTTGGGAGAGAGTCAGTGATCACCACCCTCCTCTCTGTATTCAACCCAAGTCTGCTTCCTCTACACCCCAGAAGGGCGAGGGCTTTGAGAACCCAGAAGGTTCTGTGAAGGAAACCATTCTGCAAGGCAATTGTAATTATGGTTGGGGAAGTTACCAGGGGACTCGGTGGCGAGAAGACCCTGGGACATCTGTCCTGGCACAGCCTCAGGGTGACCCAGACCCAGCCCGGGGAAGACCCAAGCCCTTCAGGGAATGGAAGCTTCATGGGTGAACAAACTCCAAACCACGCCCTTTGAGTGAATAGCGAAGGGCCTGCACAGCACGGATGGGTGGATTCTGGGGCCAGTGGAACCCCCACCCCTCCCACTGTCTCCCGTCATGCCATCCCCATCAACGCCTGCACCAGGGGCTGGTTCTTGCTTGTCCCACCCCATCCCCCCCAGCTTACTTCTCTCCCCCTGTTATCCCGTGGGTCTGGAAATGACCCTCCCTTCTCCACTCCCATTATTTTATGGCATGAGCTCACCACAGGAATGCAGGGGAATCTATATGTGCTATTAGCATTCGCGTGGGCAGTGCAGCTTACATTACCTTGAGGTGTTTGAATGAAACCAACCATTTAATAATCACAGAGGACTGGGGAGAGGGTGAGCAACGTGTGGGCTCTCTCTGGCTGGGAGCATCTCGTGGGCTTTCTTTCCAATGTGCAGAGAAGGCAAGGACCGAGGGGCGGGCAGCCGGTGGTGGCAGTGAAGGGAAACTTGGTGGAAATGGGCCAGGTGAGTGAGTCTCCTCCTCTGTGCCTTCTGTCACCGCCATCAGAAAGCCTGGGTAAATAGCCCTGTCTGCGTAGGTGGCCCTCACTCCCCCAACGCAGGCACTGTGGTCCCAGATCCCAGCTCCCAGCAGAGTGCCTGGCACACGGAAGGGGCTCAGTTGTCAGGTTCTGGCCCATCCCTTCCTCATCATGCCCTGCCAGGTCACTTCAGCCACAGCGAGAGGCACCTGCACCCGTGTGGGTCAGAGAAGATGGCGGACGGAACTTTAAACCAGGGAGGACTGGACGATGCGTCAGGTGCGAGGTTTGTGCGTTTCATGGCGCGAGGTGAGGGAGGATGTGCCCATATTCGGGGTGGGGCATGTAGCTCTGGGCCATTTCCTATCCAGATAGGGCCGGGCCGCACACATCATCAGATCTGCTCGAACTGGAGATGCCACGGACGAGAGAGAACTTGTACAAGTGTGTACGTCTCGGGAGGAAGTTGGCTTGGAGAGCTGGAAAGGGAAAGTGTTCCAGATGAAAAGCAGAAGTTGGAGGAGAGACTCAGAACCAGGCACCATGCTCATGGCACGTGCGTGTGCGCGTGTGTGCGCGCGCGTGTGTGTGTGCGTGTGTGTGCAGGCGCACGCACATATGAAAGCCCACTGGCAAGGAGGGGTGGGGAGGGAGTTCTCAGTGTAACCCTAGGCTGTTGCTGGCCCTGGGGAACCTCTAGGTCTTGTGCTCTTTTTGCCATCTGGAGTGTCTCCATTCTTGGAAGGTTCGTCTCCTGAGAGGTGACCCTTCTCCCCTAGCAGAAGCATCATCCTGAGCCAGGACTCGGGCTTCTGGTTCTCACATAAGCCCCTCACCCACCCACCCCTTTTTCCCAGAGAGTGACTCTGTGCCTGGAGAATTCAGAGGATTGATGGGGATCTTGTCTTTATGAATTTGACTACTCTGGGGACATCAAGTAAATGAAGATGTTAGATCTTTTCCTTTAAAAAATTACGAAATATATCAAACATACAAAGAAAAAAAATCTTGCCATCTTTCAGGCAGCATCTGTAAAACTCCCTTCCGCCCACAGAAGTGAGTGCCTTTCATTGGGGTGGCAGGATTATTTAATGAAACTCATGTTATAGGATAAAGGCAACTTTATTTTAATGGGGCAGGGGGCTTGTGTAGATACAAAGGTATGTGTGTTCTACTGTAAAAAAAAAAAAAGTTAAAAATCTTTCTTTCATGTTAATTGATTAAAATTAAACCAACCAGAGAGACCAGAGACCAGTTTGGTTAAAATTAAAACCAAACCAGAGAGATTCAGTAGTCCTCAGATTTGTAGTCTTGTTGACACAAAAATGTGTTGGGGGTGGAGGTGGAAACCGGAAGCCTCTGACCACAGAAGCGTGGGAATCCGCTCTGGTCGGTTTCCTTTATTCATTCAACAAACATTCCTGTCCTGCTGACCAGGTGCGCCTTGCTCTAGAGGTGATGAAAAACTCACCAGGTGAGGTCACCAGGCACAAAAAATGAGTCAGATGAACTGCAAGGACACCTGTAGTTATGCTCCCCGGCAGAGTTCAGGACTATGCACTTTGGGTAATGCGGGCAAGGTGAAGGAAGCAGTCCTCTCTGCTGGCCTAGCAGGAAGGGATTACCCTTGGGGGCATGGCCGGGGCCTGGCGGGACCCCTAGCTCCTGCACTTCCTGTCCTTGTAAGCGCAGGAGTCCATTCTCTCCTTTTTCCTATTCTTATGTCTAAACCTCCTCGTAACAGCTAAAATTTCAACAATATAAACTTCGGTTCTGTCCAAGAGGGCTCCCCACATGGATCTGTGCTTCCTTCCCAGCTCCAAGTTTGATGGTCTTTTCCTTCAGACCTTCAGACCTGTGCCCCCCAGTGTAGTGCTCTGGCTGGCCATGCCTTTGACCTTGTTGTTTGGGGCTGGCCATCCTGCTTGAGGTAGGAGGTTCCTGGCCAGGGGCTCTGCTGCCCCCACCCCACCCGGCCGCCCTGGGGGCTGAGGAGATCTGTACCTCTCCACATGCCTGGAGCCCATTCTTGGCCACCTGCTCACCACAGCCCACAGGTTGGAAATTCTAGAATCCTTGGTTTCACCTCTACCCACCTGGCGCTCTCAAGGTCCCAGCTGGGCTATCCTCGGTGGCAGTCCGCTTTGGCCCAGCACCGTCTGCCAAGTCAGAGAAGACAGTGAAATCCTGGAGTCCAGTACTGTGGTCCAGGCGGAGTCTTGGCCCCTTCGCCCTTCCTGCCCAGCCCTGGTCAGGAGCCCAGGCAGCCATAATGGTACCTAACTCCCTGTTTCCCTCCTTCCGCTGAATTGCAATAGAGTTATAACCAGAAGGCAGTTCGGAGGCGCTGGCTTGGGGAGGGGGAGGGAAATTAAGGAGTGAGGAAAGGGATGAGTCCTCTTCTCCCTTTTTGTGGAGGACTGATTCCCCCCGACCCCTGAGACCATGCCTTGAGGAGGGCAGTAAGATGATCGAAGAAAAGCTGAGGATTTGCTTAGGCAGGAAACCTTTCAAAAGAGCAGAAATCCCGTATGTGTGTCGGTGCAGCAGTGGGAGAGATGGTGCAGCCTGCCTAGTTTCCTCCCAGACCCAGAAGGCCATCTGGCTGTCAGGTCCCCTGTAACCTTCTTTGCATCCAGCAAGGCTCCCTGTCAGGCAGGCTCTGCTGAGGTCCAGCCTCTGTGCCTCGTGATAGGGTCGGTTCAATGCCTCGGGCCCACCCTAAGTGGAGTTGGAGGTCCGCTAGTCAGCCCCCTTGCTCCGTGGAACGACTCGGCAGGGCTGTCTATTCTAATAATAATGACAGGAAGCCCTTCATACAGCGGGCCAGGCAGTATTCTAAGTGCTCTGCATTTGTTAACTGGGTAGGCGTTATTATTCTCCTCCCTTTACAGATGAGGCATGGAGAGATTAACTTGTCAAAGATACTTTCTCAGTGGTAAAGTAGGATTTCAAACCCAGCCATTCTGGCTCCCAACCCCTCTGACCACTACACTAGACTGTCACTCCTGTCTGTGTTCATGATATTTTTCATCACTTCCTTTGTGGGATTCCATATCAGTTCACTTGTACTGTATGACAAGCCACCCCAGAAAACTAGTGGCTTAAACCATAAACATTGGTTATTTCTTATGACTCGGTGGGTTGGCTGGGCCGTTCTCTGGGTCTGCACTGGCTCAGCTGATCTCTCTAGTTAGCTGCTCGGCTGGGAATGGATGGTCTAGGATGGCCTCACCCATCTGGCGGCTGGCTGGAGCCATGGGGATGGATGACATGGCTCTTGTCTCTTATCATCCAGTGGGCTGGCCTGGATCCTTCAACTGGTGGCAGGTCACTGAGGTCGCAGGAGCTAAAAGAGAAGTGAACCCCAACACACAAGCATTTTTCAATCCCCTGCTGTGTCACATTTGCTAATGTCCCGAGAGCCAAAGCAAATCCCATGTGCAAGCCCAGGTTCCAGGGGGTAGAAAATCAATTCTGCCTTTTGATGGGAGGAACCACAATGTCACATTACACAGGGATGTGAATACAAAAGGATGGGAAGAATTGGTGGACATTTCTGCAACCTGCCACAGGGTCATTACTGTGAGCTCTGTGGACTCAATTTTATAGTGAGGGACCAGTGGGGATGTAGGGACAGGCTGGGGGATGGTCCACAGGGGACATTAGCCTGGTCAGACTTCCAAGTTGTTTTCATGATGCCAACATGAGGGCAGTGGCTTCAAGTCCCTAAGTGTGGGAGGTAACGGAGCATTGTGGTTGTTTTGATCGGGGTTGGGGAAGGCGGTGAAGAGAATGGGTTCTCCTCTCTGGTGACGCCAGAGGCCAAAAGCCATAGACTTGTTCCTTCCTGAGAACTGTGATTGCTGCTGGAGGCTAGGCCTGGCCTCTCCAAGGAGGCCCCTTGTGCATGGGCGGGGATGGCCAGAGCAACAGAACTGTCACTGGTAACTAACTCTTGGCTCGCCCGGGAATACCAGATGGTGTGCCAGCAACTTGGGCCAGGGAGACGCAGGGCAGAAACTACGGGGAGAACAGAAGTGGGGACTGTAGCTGCCTGAGGGCTCAGCTCCATGGGTGCCAGTCACACAGGCAAGCAGGGCTCTGGGTGAGCCCCGGAGTCTTCGACACAAGAAAACTGAGATGCCAACCCCTCTGTCGGCCAGGCAGCACCCAAGGTCAGACGGGAGCCGGGATTGCCTTATTTCCCGGCCAGCGCTCATCCCTCCGTGCCATCAGATCTTCTAAGGTGTCCCTCCGGCCTCCCTTAAAATAACCAGTTCATCATCCGGTTCCCATGCCTCGCTGCAGAGCTTCAGCGTAGGGAAAGGGGAGAGAAGATGCATCATAGATGCAAAGGGTGGCAGTGAGGAGGGAGCTTGGTAGCTGCTCGCAGCTGCTGCGGAGGAGACGGGCCCTTGCCGAGGCACTGAGCAGAGGTCAGGCCTGGCTTGCAGACACCGACGAGGCAAAAGAGAGCGCCATCCCCATCAAACCAGCCTCCGCCCTCCTCTCGCTCGGCGCTGCCTGGAGTGAACGAGGCCAATGATTATTTATCAGGGAGGTGGTCAGGAAATTGGACACATTCAACAAAGACCAGGAAACATCGTGCCAACTGGGTCTGATGGGGTGACCAGGCTGCTCGGAGCACAATGGCCTCACTGGCGTCAGTGTTTGCTTTCTGAGGGACAGCTGAGGACGCCCCCTGCAGATGTGATGAATGCAGGGGGACAGGCCCTCTGGGGCCAGCCAGAATCCTGGCTGTCGGCTCCTGGCGGGACAGCCGGGGAGCAGCAAAGTAGGCCGGCCTGTAGCCCAGGTCCCTGGGTGGAGAGAGCTTCACCCTCCATGGCACCTCCCTCCTCCCTGGGACAAGAGGGAGGCCGGGCTCCTGGGCAGAAATGCCCCACTGCTCTGGCAGAGGCGGGAAGAGGTAGGGCATGACCTGGGGGCCTTCCCTAGGGTGGAAGTGGGCATTTGGATGGGGTTCCCCCAGGCACTCGCTACCCTCCCCCACCCATGGCCGAGGCCCCAGGCTCCCCTCAGGCTCCTCATTAAGAAATAGAAAGATGAGTGCCCACGGGAAGGTGCTCTGGAAACAGTCTGTTCTGTTCTCTCCCCTGTCCCCGGGGACCTATGCTCATTCCCATCTTAATACAAGAGGGGGTTTGAGAGAAAACATCTCCCCTGGAGTTAGGCACTTTGCATACCTAACTGTGTCTGCTTCCGTCAGGCCTCTCCGTTTGTCTCAGCCTGGGAGGATGATGTGGGTGTCTCCCCCACCCCACCTGCAGCCCCACGTTTCCCCCAGGACCTTCCAGCATTTTGTACCTGATGGCTTTCTGGGTGGGGGTTGGGGCTGCGGAGGCCCATGCTAATGCGGGCCCTCCTGGGCCTGACCAGTCCTCTGGGGAGGGGGGGAAGGGGTACCCTGTCATGGCTAGTCTTTGGCCCCTGTGGTGTCAACCACTCCATGGCAGACCCAGTTTCTCCATTTGGAGGGTGACTGGGGGCCATGAGCAGTCCCCCTTGAGGTTGCTCAGTGGGGCTTTATCAAATGCTCTGAGGATCAGCCTCCTTAGCAAAAAAGGATCTTGGGCTTTGGGGTATTTTCTCTGGGCCCATATATCAAGGCCTAAATATCTATGGACCGGTGGGGCCCTGGAGGATTTGTGTGGGGTCTTCTGTGAGGCCAGCTCCCGTGAAGGAGACGGGTCTTGGCAGTGGGGTGTGGAGGCGTTTGGTCCCGGGCGGGGAAGGGAGAAGTGGCTAGGACTGAGGGACTCTCTGACCGTGGGGCTCTCACACCCCCAACCATTCCTGGTCCCAGAGCTCTGGGGAGGGAGCTCTCCCTTGGCGTCCTACTGGGTACTCACTACATGCCAAGGAGCACCTGGCAAGGCACAGACACCCCTCTGGGCAGTGGGCAGGGAGAGAGTATAGATGTCCCCACCCCCGCTGGGCCCCAGAGCAGGAGTCAGTGGGGGAAGTTAGTGTCTGTGACTCAGTTCATGGGGGACCCCTGGAAGCTTCCAACCCCTGTTGGACCTTTAGGAATGCGAGAGGCCCCTGCCTGCTGAGGGGGTGGGAAGTAGAGGGTGGGGTGAGCCACCTGGAGCAAGCGACTACCAGGCAGCCCCAGAGTGGCGGCAGGAAGGGAGGGCTGTGCACCTTAAAAACGGAGCAAAACCTGTCTCTGCCTCTTTGTTCATAGTTGCCTTTTGCTCCTGAAAAGAAGCTTTCATCCCTTGAGTCATCCCAGCAAAAAAGGCTGAGGTTTTAGGGAGGGTTTACAGGGAGCTGGGGAGCTCGTGAAAGTGCTTTTCTGGAAAACCAGGGCAGGCAGACCGCCACTGACTGCCTCCCTTTGCTACACAGAACCGCAGAACCAGGCCCCGCAAACACCACACACTCTCTGTTCGGGCAAGTGGGCAGAGCCCAGCTCTTGGAACTCCCGCACGATCCCTCTTCTTAACCCGCTCTGCAGTCTGGCTGCCTCTGTGAGTGTGTGAGTGTTGTCCTTCCCCTCTCTCTACGGATCTGTCATTGGGTGATGAGATAGAACATGATGAGGGTCATTGTAAAGCAATTACAAGCGAGATGCATATCAGCAGAGCTGGGGAGCACGGCATATGGCCTCGGGCAGCCGCCCTGAGAGAACTCATGGGGAGATTCTGCTCCCTGCCACACCCCCCCCCCAAAAAGCCAGATCAGGCTTCATGGTGAGGAAGAAAAGGCTATCAAAGCCCCCCACCGCCCACCAGGTGGATGCCGAAGGCTCTGGGGTGGAGATCCAGGGCTGCTGTGTGCTGCTAAATGCAGCTGGACAGGGCCAGATGGAGGGGGCCTCCCAGCTCCGGAGGGTGCAGAAGAATGGGGAGCGGCAGGCGCACCCTCAGAAATCTGCAGCTGAGCAGCCCAAGCCTGGAGAGCTTTAGGGGGCTTGGGGGAGCACAGAGTGCAGGCTAAATGGTGTTTTTATTTCACCCATCCTGATTGTTCTGGATGTCTTTGTTCCCTCCCTCTAGCCCCAGCTACTTCTTGCTCCCCTGGCAGCACCCCCCCACCCCAGCAGCTTGTGGCCCTGTTCGTACATCAGATTGCTAAGTGCAGCTCGCAGGGCCTCCGGTCTGCTCTTTTTGTCAGGGACCAACTTTTCCTACTCTTCCCTGGGGAATGGCCCTGTCTCTGGGCACTGCTGATTGGGCCTGAGGCTCTCTCTTCCCCTGGTCTCAGCTCAGAGATCTGCAGGGGATTGGGTAGGTTTTCTAGAGTGGATTAACCATGGGTCTCAGGCAGGGAAGAGCACAGCCTGGTCAGGTTAGGTTGGATGCCTTCATAGAAGCTGGATTAGGACACTCTTCTCTGTCACAATTTAGGATGAAAGGATCTCCCTGCCCCACCCCAGCTGTGTGGGTGTGTCTATATGTGTGTGTTGGATGATTTGGGGATGGCCTATCTCTGGGCTGCCAGGTCACTAGGCAGAGCTCCCAGGGGCTCAAGGGTTCTTACCCAGGTCCCCTGGAAAAGTACCAGTGACCCCTGCTATACCCCGATTTGCAGTGGGAAACAGGCAGTCTGTTCTGTCCAGGTGCTCCCCAGGCATGTACTCCTGATCTTAATTGGAAGTCCTTTACTTCCTTCTGCCCACCCACTGACCTGCACTAGCAGAGAATGGCAAACTTAATTTGTGAAGGGCCAGAGAGTAGAAATTTTAGGCTTCGTGGGTCCTACCTTCTCTGTTGCAACTACTCACCTCCGCTGTTGTAGCGCAAAAGCAGACATAGACAATAACGAATGAGCATGGCTGTGTTGCACTTTTGTTTATGAAAACAGAAGACGGGACAGATGTGCTCCAAGGGTGTGGTTTCAGAAAGAGTGGAGGGCAGAAGCCTGACCCCAGGGCTTGCCCTCTGCAGACATCCTCTTTCTTTGGGAGTCCAATCAACATCTTGCTTTAAAAATGAAAACTACACATAGGCTCTTCCATGCTCCTTTCTTGGTGCTCGTGTGCACATACCCGTTTTTTACTTAGAATCATATCCTATAGAACTTGGAGCTGAAAAGGTCATTTCACTCCACTCACTTATTTTTAAGATGAGGAAAACGAAGGCACGGAGAAGCGAAGCTACTGGCCCAGGACTGTGCTGCTAGCTGGTGGCAGAGGAGGGATCATGCAAAGCCTGGCAACTTCGGGGCAGACCTTTCGTCTCTCTCATACTGCCTGGTTCCCAGCCCATCATGTCTCTAAAATGGGGCAGAACAAAACACAGAACTGAGTACCAAGGAATCACTGCCTGGACTAAGCAGCACTACTGTGTGTGTGTGTTTGGTGATTCTGGGGGGCCTCTAGGGAGTTGGGGAGAAGTCCTGGAGAAAGAGCCATGTTACTTTCTGGGAAGTCACTCTGATAGGCATCAAGTGGGAGCGAAGGAGGGCCTTCTACCTGGTGCTTTTTTCTCTAGCTCTCCCACTGCTCTGGTTGAGCAGAGGGAGCTTTGCAATCACCGTGCTTTGTTCTGGATACCCTCTCCGTCCCCCCCTCCTCCCTTTATTGTGACCCCGCGATTTGGGCCCCAGGCCCCTCCACTCAGCCTCTTTTAAGACATAGCGTTGAGTACGGCAAAGCAAGATTGGTTATGCGTTCTCTAAGAAGAGAAGGAAGAAGGGAAAACACTAGTTGTGAGTTTATTTCTTCTCTGGAGACTATTAACAGGATCTTCACTGTTGGTTTAACAGGAAGGTGTCCAGGCAGAGTAGGGTGGAAGAGGGAGTGTCCTCACTGCAGAGAGAGGGGAAAGCTCGGGTCCTGAGGGTCCCAGGTGTCCTGCCTCCTGAGGTCTCTTTCTGATCCTCCTTCAGGAGGCCGAGTAACCCAGTGAGTCAACCCGGGCGCCTGCTGGCATGGCAGTGGGGGTGGGGGAGGTTTGGGAAAAGGAGCTGAACCCCAAGCCTGGTGTTTGGCTGCACCTGCCCTTGAAATCAGGAAAGCTGCGTGTCAGGAAGAGAAAAGTGGGACTCGAGAGCCCAGGCCAGGCCTGGAAAGGCTCCCAGAGGATGCTGAGCTCAGAGCCCAGACCCTCCAATCAATAGGGCATAGCTATTTATAGCATCAGCCTGGGAGAAACTTAATTATGATCAAAAGGAGCTATTTAATACCGTGCTTGCCGAAGACACAACCTCTTGTCAGTGGCAATTAATCAGCGGCTGCGGTGGGCTTCTGCCCCCTCGGGCTCCAGAACTGGGGAAGCGTCTGGCTGGAGCTGGGCTCCAGCCGCCCCAAGAGTGTTGATGACATCGGCGCCCTCACACAATCAGCCAGCGTGCAGTGGTCTCCCCTGGGGCGCCGGATACACCGGACTGAGGGCCCCGTCAGCAGGGGCACGAGGAGAGGTTAGGGTGCAGGGGCTTCGTGACTCAGCTCAAGTCGGGCTCTTCCTGAAAGCATTCCCCGACCCCTCCAGCCCGCGAGAAACCCCTCTCCCCCGGGCTCCTGCAACACTTGCAGTCCCTCCTGCATATTCTGTACTCCGGTTGGGACTCGGTATGCCACGTCCTAGCTGGGTGGCTGTAAGTGCTAGTCACCTTCTTCAGAGGCGGTTGTGAGGATCAGGATGCGTTACCGCCTGCTGACTCACTCGGAACCGAGCCTGGCATGTGGCGAGCGCCCGGTAAGCACCAGTCACTCCTACCGCCACTACCATTTTGTCTTCCTGGCCAGATTGTGTGTCTCGAGGGCAGAAATGGTCCGTACCTTTATACTCGAGGTGACGTCCCCCGGTGCCCAGCACAGTGCTGGCCGTGGAGAGGGCAAGGAGAGCCAATTATTATTGGCTGCGGAGTCCATCTGCTTCAAAAGCTAAAGGAATTCACCCACTCATTGGTTCATTAATTAATTTATTCCTAGAACCTTCGTTGAGCCTTCGAGTGTCAGGCCTGTAGCAGACGTCGAAGAGAGGGAAAGCATTAAACACGGTCGGGCTTTCTGTTGAGCTGCTCGCTGCCTGGTGAGGGAGATGTGCATGGAGCTGGGTCATTACAGGGAGGCTTGAGAACCGCTACAGAAGTGGGGCCTGGCTTCTGCAGGGGCACAGACGAGGGGGGACCCAGCCTTCCAGCCATGCCATGGAGGCTTCTCGGAGAAGCTGGTACTTAGGGGAGGACCAGAGGATCATAGCAGGACTTGGAGAGAGTGTAGAGGTTCTAGGGAGAGGGAAGAGCGTGTGCAAAGAAGGGCCTAGAGCTGTGAAAGCGAGCATTCCGATCCTTCAGGAAAAGCTGGGCAGAACCTTTCAGTCCAGGCCGACATCAGGGGCAGCGCTGCAGGTATTGAGTGGTGAGAGAGGAGGGCGTGTCTCACAAATAGCCTTTGCAGGTGCTTGGGTTCAGTCTTGGACTCAAAGACCGGTTTCCTTCCCTGAAAAACAAAGGAAATAACTCAAAAGGTGGCCTTAGAATAGAAGCCCAGAAGTGACATGTGGAATTCTGAAGGAAGGAGTGGAAGGAGAAGTCTAGGGTCTCCCATTTGGGACAAACATTGAAAATTACAGAGATTCTCATCATGGCGATGACCACGCTGCAGGAAACCGTGTAGGAGAATGGTTAGAACACAGGCTCTGGAGCCCGGCGCCTGGGCTGGACCCCCAGCTCTGGCACTTCGGGGAACAGCTGGCTGGTGAATGGGGCAAGTCCTCAGATGACGAGAAGGCAGTCTTACTGTCATCTCCTACTGTCCCTGTGAATTTATTCAGCGGCGCAGCTCTGCTGCCTAGGGTGGAAACAGGGCCAAGTCCCATGACTTTTCAGGTCATTTTTAGGTGCCACGAACAGCCTCAGTTCTATGATGGCTATGTCCAGCCCAGTCCAATAACTGCAGCTTTAAACTCCATTTAAAGTTAAGACATCTCCTATCTCCCGGCTCTGCCTGCCGCAGGTGGAGACAGCATGGTGGGCGTGGTTGGCTTCTATTCTCTTTCCTATCTGTATCTGTCAGGGTCCTGACAGGAAGCGAATGGCTGTCAGAAGCTGGAAAGTTGAGGGGAGTTTTATAAAGGGACTATTTACAAAGGTGGTGGCATGCTTAAGAGAGCAGAGAGCCCTAGGGCCTGCAGGTGCTAGGGGAAGGAGAAGCTACTAGAAGCAAGAGAAGGGAGCTATATGGGCAGGGCCACTGAAGGGACTGTGGTCTTCGGGAGAGGGGGAGAGGGGCCCACAGAGACCCAAGCAAACGAAGAAGAGGGAAGGCCATCCTCCCACATTCATTAGCCCCCAGTGGCTCCTGTCAGGGGGCATGGGAGCCAAGAAGGGGTAGACAGTGCATCTGGAGGGGCATCCTGGGGCCTCTGTCTTCCTCTGCTCCCAGTTTAGACGGTGAAAGGGAGGATAGGAGGGCAGGGTGTGGATGTTCTCACTTGAGTTCTCTGGGCCTAGCACATACATAAAGCTGACTATTTCTCCCCTGGGTGGAGGGGGGCACTTTGGACACACTTGGCTAACCCAGTCCCTGGGAGACCCATGCAGTTCCCCCGATGCATGTGATGCCCTCTCCCTGATTAGGCGTTCAACCCCTTGCTCAGGGGCATTCAACCCCTTGCCCTGAGCAAAGGACAGGCCCCCCCACTTCCCAGCAGCTGCCCTCGACCACCCCCCACCTCCAGGCAGCCCTCCAGGCAGGCTTTCTCCACATCAGTTCACCCTGGTCCGTGTGCCTGAGAACCTGGGAACATGAGACCTCTTTTCCTTCACTCCACCTCTGAACTGCCAGTTAGCCTCCTACTTTCCTTTTAGATTATTCGGGCAAGAACCAGACACCCATTTTCCATGTCTTCAAGTGCAGAGGATCTGCGTAAATCTCTCTGAGAGTTCTCCCTAAAGCCCCTCGCTCTTGGCTTGACCTGAAAGAGGAGCACTCACAGCTCCCCTCACACCAGTGACTCCTCAGTGACCACCTTTTTCTCATTCTCTTCAACACTGATGCGTGTGGTGAACGGACAGCTTAGGTCCTGCGTGGGGACCTTGCACCTTGCTGGAGAACGTGGTAGCCATTGATGCGGAGACTCGTCTGAAACTGAGATTAAAGACGCCCACTATCTGGTGGCACCAGCTGTGTGACGTTGAGTAAGTTAATTAGCCTCTCTGTGCCTCAGTTCCCTCATCTAGACAGAGAGCATAATGGTACTTCATCAGGTTTCATGAAGATTTAGTGAGTTTATTCCTATGCAGCATTTAGATAATGCCTGGAATATAGTAAGTGCTCAATAAAATGTTGTTGAGGGGTATTATGTTTTTTTTTCCCATGTGATTGGGAAATGATTTGTGGGGAGGGTCTCCAACAAGAAGAAGAGCTGAGGGGAAGAAACCAGAGAGCCTCCTTCTTCCCCTCTCTTGCTGGCCTCCCAAGCCTAGTGAGGGAGCTTGGGAGGCATCGGGCCCCTTGCCAAGAAGAGGAGGCAAGCATGGAGGTTTCTGGGTTTTCTCATATTTAGTGTTAGGTCTGACATTGGGCAGGCTTCCACCCAGCATTCTGCATCTCTTCTGGGAAGGAGTGAGCTTCCTCCCTGCCCTGGACATGTGAATGGGAGAAGCCAAGAGGAGTGTTCTCTCCTTTTCCAGCCACCTTGGCTGAGAGGGGAATGGCAGCCGAGCCTAGAAACTTCTTACCCTTATCAGGAGGCCAGGAGCTGCAAGCTCTGAGACAAGATGGTAAAGCATGAGTGGGGGTAAGGTGAATCACCCTGTTGGGGCTGCCCTGGGCCCCTGAATTCCCCTGAGCCTTCCGCAGAGTTTCCTTCTCTTCTCAGACCCCGGAGCTGGAGAGGGAGAGGCAGAGGGCATGTGTGTTTGCGGAAGAAGCTTCCAGGTCAGCACTGCCCCACAAGGCACAAGGGGAAGGACCCTTTTGAAGCAAAACCCCCCAGCCACACTGCAAGCAGCCACCTCCCAGAAGGCTGCAGAAGGGCAGTGTTTCCCCATCCTGACCCTGAGGCTGACTCCCAGAGTCTGGAGTCCGTGGCCGGTGGCAGTGGCCTGTCAGTGGTCCAGAACCTGCTCTCAGAAGATACCACGATTCCCGAGGTGCGCCCCCAGCTGATTGCTGTGCCTGCTTGCTCGGCAGTATTTTGTCAATAGTCTCAGCGTCTCGCTAGGTATGTTCATGCCTCCTGGCTTTCATGCTGTTCCTGGGCCCTGAAACACTCTCTCCTCCCCCACCACACCCCCTGCTGTCCTTCTGGAGACACTCATGCTCTGCTACAGGTGTTTTGGACTCTCTACGCTGCAGCTGCCTGGTCCTCCCACCTACAACCTTGGGTGCTCCTGTAGAGCTTTGTCCTGGGTCTCTGTTCAGGTGTCACCCCCTCAAGAGACCTTCCCAGACTACCCTATCTACAATAGTCTAACTCCAACTCTGCTTTCTTTAATCATCTACCACTCATCTTGAGGCATGACTTCATATATCTACTTGAGTATCATCTAGCTCCCTTCTTTCTGGGAATGTGAATTCCGCACGGTCAGGGGCTTTGTTTTGTCCTCCATTGTGTCTTTAGCACCTTGGCCAGTGCCTGGCATGTGGAGGGCACCATAAATGTTCATTGAATGAATGTAGGGATGGATGGATGGATGGAGGAATGACTGAATGAATGAGTGCCCTGCTCCTCACCCCTTGGACGCACCCACACTTAATGGTGGCCCACACATGTCATCTTCACCCCACCCCATAGACTGTGTCCTCACAGAAACTGAGGGACAGGAAGTGGAGGAAGACTGAGGCATGGGCAGAGCCGTGCAGGCCAAGGCGCTGTGGACCATAGACTCAGACTGACCTGACTTGAGTCCCATCTGTGCCACTCACCAGCTGTGTGACCTTGGGCCTGTGGTTGTCAATAGCGGATGTGTGTGCAGGATCTGGGCTAGTGCCTGCACGTGGTAGGTGGTCAATAAACACAAGCCACCATGACTGTGGGTCTTCCCTAAGCTGCAGTGATTGGGCAGAAAAGCTATTACAAGGCGTCCGCCTCCAGGCCAGAGACTTGGAGTCCTCCTTGCCAATTACTCTCTGCTAACTCTAGAGCTCTCTGCCAACAAGCCTTGTCACCTCTCCCTTCAAACAGCCTCAGAGAAGAGCCCTTCCTCATGGCTGCTGCAGCTGGGGACCCCCGGGCCGGGCCCCCCTCCTCTCCTGCCAGAGATTTTGCCCTGCTGCCTTCATACGCTCCCTGAAGACTCACCTTCCCCCATCTGCTTTCCAAGGCTCTCCTCATTTTATCCTCCTGCTGGTTGGCACTCCTCTGCCCCTGCCAGATGTCCCTCCATTCAATAATTCATCCATTCAGCATTTTTAAAGCACCTGCTGGGCACCAGGCACAGTGCTGGGGGCGGGGTCCCAGCGCGAGCCTGAGGAAGTGCCTGTCCTGAGGGGGCTTGCAGGGGAAGGGGGGTGCAGACGGGCATGGCGATCCAGTATGGGGAGTAAATGCGACGGCAGGGGTGAGCAGAAAGTGGTGTTGTCAAACAGCACGTTACCAGCCCATTAGTGGGTCATGAAATTAACTTAGTGGGTCACGACCAGCATTTAAAAAAATTAAATGGAGCAGAATAGAAATATTACAGAATGATATTATGGGATCACACTCAATAATGAGGGGAAAATATTTCTTTAAAACTTTTATTTCCATTTTATACATTGGTGTGTGTGTGTGTGTGTGTGTGTGTGTGTGATGTAAAACATATTTCCTCTTTTGGGTCACAGTAGAAATGTTTAGAAAACACTAACGTAGGGTATATTGGGATTCCCAAGCCCCTCCTTGGGAATCAGGAAGAGCTTCTTGGAAATAGTAATGTCTAAAAGAGACATGAAATACTAATAAAAGTTCACAAGCAGAAGGGTAGGAAGATAGGAGCCTATCCTAGGTTGAAGAAATCCCTTAAACATGCCCAGGGGTGGGAGGAGGGAGGAGAGAGCAAGCAAAGGAACAAACCCAGAATTATTTTCTAATTGTCTCACAAAGAAAACAAGTATGTTCCCACCTCCGTGCCTTTCTTTGGGTGTCCCGCCCCTTCCCGAGACTCCCTTTCCTTCTCTTGTCCAAAGCTGCTCGTTGACCTTTCCCAGCCCAGCCCAATGCCCTGGTCTCCAACACTTTGACCACCCCCGACTGGCCTCAGTATCCACTCCTTAATTGCTCTGCTTCCTGCATTTCTGTTGAGTTTTAGAATTTACAGTTCATTTTGACCCACACAGTGTCTCCTTTGAGGGTCCCTGTGGCCACCCAAGTTTGGCAAGAGGTGTTGTATTATGTCCATTTTACTGAAGGGAAACCAAGGCACGGGGAGGTCCAGTGCAGGCCCAGGCTCACCCAGATGTGAGTAAAGACGCCAGAGCTGTACCCAGATTTCCTGTCACCCAGGCAAAAGTGTTTTTATTTATATTATGTTAGACCTTGAACCTATGATGATCATAACGGCCTTTTGCCCAGTCCCCTCCCAGATGAAGCCCCGCTGGGACGAAAGCCGTGTCTTACCCTCATGCATCACCCCAGTGCCAGACATGCAGAGTGAGACCCAGAGACACTTGCTGTGCTTTCCTGCCCTCACTGGAGCATGACATCAGGCTCCAAGGAACGGATCGCCGTAAGAGCAAACCCTTCTGCTCTTCTATCTTCTTCTCCGTTTGTACCTTCCTCTCTTCTCTGCTTGCCCCTCCCTCTGTGGCCTTCCAGAAGCCCCTTCCCCACTCCCCATTCCTCCCTCATCTCCTTCCCCTCCCGCCCCCGCCGCAGTGCAGTCAGCCCTGCATCGGCAGCATGGAGGCCAGGTCCCCGGAGGAGAGATCTGCTGGCTGAGGAGGGCGAGCAAAAGCGACCCCGGGCCACAGACGTCAGCTCATTTGTCTGAGGGTTTTTAAGCCTCCGTGGGGAAATGCCCTGCACGGCTAGGATGGAAACTCGCTCCAGCCCTAGGGACAAAATAAAATCAGTGGAAGCACTAGCAAAAGAGCCCGACACGCTGTGGGGAGAGGAAGAAATAAATCCTACCCTTAAGCGTGGGCCAGAGTCCCGTGCGCCTCCCTGGCACCTCCCAGGACCGCTGCCTCCCTGTGCCTCGAGAGGCTGGCTCTCTGTCCTGGTGAATCACGGGCTCGGTGGGGAGTGATCTATTTGCTACTAAGTACTTGTCTGCGGCTGCTTTTCCAGGAGCCTCATGGTTTACAGATGGGAACAACACTCATCTCCGGCAGGGGAGCCCCATGCCCAGCACCAGCCCAGTGCCTTGAAATAGATCTTTCTGCAGAGCCGGGTAGGCGAGGGCCCAGCCGGGGGCACAGGCAGACCCATTTGTCTAGTGGGCGTGGTGGGGCGACCTCCCCAAGCAGACAGGGCTTGCCTCAGTGGTCCTTGTACCCCAGGGCACGCTAGGAACTCACTAGATATCTATAGAAGGAAGGAGTGGCGGCCAAAGAAGGTTTCTTGGAGGGAAGGTTTCTTGGAACTCATGCGTCCCACCCTCCGTGTTTGTTATCGATTGGCTGGCTCGGTGCAGGACTCTGCCAGTAAACAGCTGTCCCCTGGGCCTCGCCTGTCCAGCGGGGCCCCCTCAGCTCCCTTCCCGCGCGGGGTTGGGTGTGGAGACCCAGAACGGCTCTGACAGGATGTGGATAAGCTCTTTGCAAACACCGAGAGCAACATAACCTTCCGCGTTCACACTCTCAGTGTTTAATAATAATCTGCCAGTCTGTGGAGGAGTATTACAAGGAGGATGTGTTGTTCTCTGTCCAGCGAGGTTAGATAAGGAGCAAAAACGAGCGCGCACTAAGCCGGAGGGCCCTGGAGATGTCTGGGAGTGAGCTCCGGCAGGCCGGGGGCTGGAGGCCTGTCAAGAGAAGTCTGGCCGCCTTCCTCCTAAGAAGGCAAGAAGGATTCAGCCAACATCTACCCCAGCCTGTTTACTTAACAAGTATGGTGGGAGCACCAGCTCTGCTCCCAGCCTTGTGCTCAGCGCCGTGCGTTATGTGGAATAGCAGCTTCTGCTCTCTTCAGCTTCCGTCCAGAACATCTTCCCCACCCCCCGCCCGCCCGTCCGCCACTTGAACACCAACTCAGATCAGGGGTTGTGGAACGCTTCCGACCATCCCCATACTTCCCGCTCCCGGTCGCTCACACACCCACAAACACACACACAAAGGATGTTACTGGCCCCTTCGTCCTTGTGTCTCCTGCACTCTGAGCGTGGGTCCCCTGTAGTTTCCAGAACACTTTGTTACACTTACGTGAGGCAGCCGAGCTGATAATTTGTGAAGAGTAACAGCTACCATGGATTGAGTACCTACTAGGTGCCAAGCACGGGGCCCTGGGCGGTATGCAGATCAGCACATTTAATCCTCACAACACTCAGGGAGCTGGGTAGTATTCTCCCCTCTTCACAGATGAGGAAATAGGTTTGTGTGAGATCACAGGGCCAATAAGTGATGTGGTGAAGCCGGAACACGTGCCCCGTCCATCTGACACCCAAATTCATGTTCCCTGTACTACTCATATGTGTGGGGAGAGACCACACACCATGGCCTTGCTGCTCCCTCATTGGTGTAGACATCAGGCGGGAAGGCAGTTTCTTAGCAAATGCTGTTCTCATTCCCCATCACTGGTCATGGCCCAGGACCTTGAGATTCCAGGTTCCCGCCTGGTAAAACAACCAGCTGTTGGGCTACTTGGCCGCAGAAGCCCACTGAGGCAAGACCCCTGGAACCCCAGGGTTCTGAGAAAGTGAGGAAGGGACAAGCTTGAGAGCTGCCCGAGGCCTGGATTATTTCTGTCCCAACAGCCTCCCTGGGTCAGCCACGGAGCTGCTAAGCTGTCCTCTCCCACCCGGGCTCTCCTTCCAACTTTGGGATTACCAGCCATGACTTGGGCATACTTTGAATCTTCTCTGAGCATCTGTGAGCTGATCTGTGAAATGGGTAATAATAGTGCCTCCTCCCCTCCCTCTGTCCTCCTTCTCTTCTGTCTTTCTTCTCTTCCTTCCACAAATACCTACTGAGGACCTACTATGTGTCGGGCACTGTGCCGCTGTCGGGACGTGAGACCTGGCCCTGTCATCACGGTGCTCAGGGTCGAGTGGTGCGGGCCGGCCTGCGGACCGTGGGCAGCCTGGCATGCGGTGTGCCCACGCTGAGGAGGGCCCGGCCGGGTGCTGGGTACAGAGTTCCGTGCCACCTGCATCGTGGGGCTCGCCTTGGGCCTCCTGTAATGTAGTGGCTGAAATGCCCCTATTTGTTTTCACTTCCCTCCTCTTGGAGTGTAATCACCTCCAGGGAATGTATTCACAGGCCCAAGAAGGAACATTTACCGAGTTCCTTGTATGCCAGGACCGCAGGGGACACACAAAGACCAATGAGCCAACGTCACTGTGGGAGCTGTGGGCGGGGAGGCATGGGAGCAGATCCATCCCAGGGCCCCCACACACGTGCCCTCGCAGAGGCTGCCAGGAGGCCCAAGGGGCTGGGCAGGGGTTACCAAGGAGGGGCGGCTGGGGCCCACCGTGTGTCAGGACCAGGGCAGGCCGGGCTAGCCCCCAAGAGGGTCTCTTGTGGGACCAGAGGGAGTCTGGGGCCCCTCGGGAAGGGCCTGCTCATGGCACTACTAAGCTGCTCTCTCACTGCCCCGATTAAGGGCACCATTTGGCTTTTTGAGTGTGTCCTAACCTTCCACGAGTTGAGAATGGAATGACAACAGCGTAGGCCGAGCAACACAGCAACTGCAGACTCTGAGTGGAGATCAGCCGGTGGCCCCCCGACCACAGGTCCCCAGGCTCCCCCCCCCCCCGCCGTGGGCCTCCCACTGGGCCTCCAGGAGGGACCCAAGGACCCAGGCCTCCCTCTACCTCCCCTGCCCTTTAGCCCTTGCCTGCAGAGGCAGCCACAATTGGATTTTAATGTAGTTTCCCCCTCCTCTTTTGTATTTACATAATAGTAAGTCTAATAAATAGTTGTCGAGAAGATGGATGAGGGCCCTGTCTTTATGTTTTCCTGACAGATTTAGTCCTTTATGAAACTCGCCAAAAGCGGAGGCTTTTCTGAAGCTAATGAAAGGTAATCACTGTGAGGCCCTGGTTGGGTTTAGCTCCGCGTAATTGGAAAGAGCATGAAACTTGGAATCAGAGTTTGTGTATTCGGATCCTGGCCATGCCACTCCCGGGGTTGGTGAACTCCCTGGCCGGGTCTTCTCCCCTGTACCTGGGGCTGAATGGTGCCTGTCCCGCCTGAGTCACAGGGCAGTATGACAGCGCCTGGTGGATTCGGATGCATCCTTGGCGGTCGTGAAGGCATGTGGATGGCCCCTTGCTCTCACTAGCCTCCTCCTCCTTCCTCCGGGCTTTGGCCCGGCCGCTGACCCACAGGAGGCACGGGCAGGCAGTGCCCTGTGCAAATATAACCCCTCTCCCGGGAGGAAAGGAAAAGGCATCACCAGCCTCAGAGCAAGTGTCAGGACACCTGGGTTCTAGCCCTAGCTCCGCTCCTGTCTTACTGTGTGACTTTAGACAAGTCCCGCCCCCTCTCTGGGCCTCAGCCTCTGTCCTGGAGCAATGAAGGTATTCCAGGAGCCAGCATCTGGGTTTCCTCCCGCTCTCCCGCCTCCAGTCCAAGGGGCAGAGGAGAGTGAAACGGCGCCGTGTGCCCGGGGAGGTGTTGGGACAGTACCTGCGGGTTAGGGAGGCTGGGCACGGTGCTGTCCCTGGAGAAGGAGCCAAGTGGAAACAGACAGAGGCCAGGGCACCTCTCTGTTTGCAGCCTACCTTATTGGGATGCAGCCAGGGTCCTGCAGCAGACGAGCTTCCTTTGGGTCCCCGCTTTCTCACCCCTGTCTTCTCCCATAGAACAGCCTCCCCTCCAGCCAGCCTGAAATGTGACTCCAGGCTTCCCATTTCTCTCCCTGGATGCCCCTCCTAGGTCCCCCTTCTTCCCAACAGCCTGTTCCCCTCCCCTGCTCAGACCTCTCCTCTTCCAGCCTTGCCCATGGACACCTCCTCTCTCCTTTCCTGGTGTGGTGGACTTGGTCCACCCTGTGCCTTCACAGCTCCGGACTGGTGCTTCAGCCAGGTGAAGGGTGAGGAGTCAAGGGCTTAAGAGCCAAATTCGCGCAACGAGGAAGGCGGCCAGTCCCGTTCTGCCACTTAGTAGCTGACCTTAAGGAAGTTGGAGGCCCAACCTGGTTTCCTCATCTAGAAGGTAGAAATGTTGTCATTCTTCCTGCCTTACAATGGAATCCCTGCTCTCTTTCCCACTTGAGTTTCTCCCTCATATGCATCATCTTATGCCCAAGCTTGGGCTCCCCTGTAAACAGAGCCCAGGACCAAGACTTGGGTGCCACTGCCTGAAGGTGGCGTCCCGGGTGGCAGGGTGAGTGAGACGGGGCTGGAGAAAGGTCAGCAAGGGCAGCTGGGGAGCTCAGCCCCACGGGGACCTCAGAGTTGTCACCCCGAGCACACGCAGAGCTGGGAGCACTTGACCCCTCTCTCCCCCTGGCTGAGCCTCTGTGAGTGCGGAGGGCTCCCCCAGGCTTCAGACAAAGCCCTGGGATAGCAAAGCAGAGCAAGCCCAAGGCTCCCCCCCAGTGTGGACTCTGGCATCACACCACAACGCGCCAAGTGAGTTGGGAGGAGGTGTGGCATGGCGCCCGCCCGCTGCTGTGCTGTTTGATTCACCACTAGATGTTGTTCTTATTTATCTTACCATCTGTCTCCCTCTCCCAACCTCGCGCAAACATAAGCTCCTCAAGTTCAAGTTTGGGAATTGGTGTCTGTTTGTTCACTGCTGTGCCCAGAACTGTGTCTGGTATGTAGTCGATACTCAATAAATAAGTGTTGGAATGAATGAGCAGATGAAGAAGAATAATGCACATAAAATTCTTAGCAGAGGACCCCGTCATAGTAAGAACCCACTGACCTTCACTGTTTCCGTTATCAAATTAAATGAACGTGGTGATGGCCTCCGTGGCCCAGATGGGCAGAGGGCAGAGGCATTTTCCTCTCACACCTCCAAGTCCCAAGGGCAGATGAGCTGACAGATGCAGGGGCCTGTGTAAAGCAGCAGGCCGATGCAAGCAAGGTGAGGTGAGCTGATGGTGACTGGCAGTAGGTCCAGACTCTGCTCTGGACGACCCCGCCATGCACAAGGACCCCTGATGGGCTGACTGATGGGGCTCTTGGGTCCTGCCCCAGGGAATACTTGTCTTTGCTAATTGTGTGTCAGAGGAAAGTTATTTCCTATCTCAAAGGCAGTTTCTGTCCTGCTCTCAGGAGCTCAAAGACTGTATTCCGTTGCAAGCAGGGAGACGGTGTGCATAGAGGTCCCTCTTCCCCGAGGCAGGGCTGCGGGCCCCCCAGGCCTGCTCCCCGCGGCTCGGGGCTGTTGGAGGCCTCCGTCCCCTGGCTGCCTATCATCTGTTGGGGATTACGATGCCATTTGTTCTAATTCTTGTTGACATTTCATTTCACACACTATTAAATGAAGCTCTCCAGAAGGGATGGGAGAGAAGTTTGTTTTAGTGGGAGAGGAAAAGTAGTGCCTGATTTATTTCTGTGATAAAAAAACTGGAGTCGATCTGGAGCCAGGTCCCCTCAGCCCCCGGGAGTGGGGCCGAGGGTTTGGGCCCAGGTGCTCCCAGGTCATCTTGCACAGAGGACCTATGTAGCCCCGCGGTGTGCAGGGGCAGCTAGGCAGGAGGAGCCTAGAAGGGGGCCCCGCAGACAGCAGGCACCAGGCCCCCTTCTCCTCCTCATGCTGAGATTCTTGATTCGTAACCGCTCCTTCTGGTGAGAGGCAGAGCCCACACCCATCAGGCCGCTGGCCTTCCTGGGCGCCTGTAGTTAGCAAGAAAAAGTGGCAAATGTGTCCTGTTTTATGGGCGAAGTTGGTCAGCAGCTCAGCAATGACCCCGCTCTTCTTTCTATCCATAAAATAGCAGTAGCTGTTGCTCTTCTGAGTTAAGCTGGTCAGAGCAGGAGACCCTTCCCTCCTCCCTCTCCTCCTACCTTCCTGCTTTCCTTCCAGAAATGTTCATTGAGCACCTACTCAGCGCCTGGCGCTCTGCTGAGAAGCTGAGAGCCACAGGAAACAAGGCAAACAATCCCTGCTATCACGGGACGTACTCGAAGAAGAGCTATATAAAGGGCGCCTGGGTGGCTCAGTCGTTAAGCGTCTGCCTTCAGCTCAGGTCATGATCCCAGGGTCCTGGGATCGAGTCCCACATCGGGCTCCCTGCTCGGCAGGAAGCCTGCTTCTCGATCTCCCACTCCCCCTGCTTGTGTTCCTGCTCTCGCTATCTCTCTCTCTCTGTCAAATAAATAAATAAAATCTTTAAAAAAAAAAAAAAAAAGAAGAGCTATATAAAGCATTTGGTTACAACAAGGGTTCAAAAACTTGACTGTACATTGCAAACCCCGGGGTGTGTGTGGCTTGGGCGGGGAGATGAAAATAAAAACAGAAACTAGTATCTGGGTGCTGACCTCATTGGTGAGGAGTACAGCTGACCCCCCTCATTTTGCACTCTCCCCAGGTGAGTCCGTGTGCAGCAAGTGTGAGAACGATTGCATGACCATGTGGGAAATGCTGTGTGGGAGGGTTCGAAGCTGCCTTTAGAGAATGAGGTCATGGGTTGAGGCCTTGTGGGGGTGGTCGGTCAGGAAAGGCTTCCTTGAAGAAGTCCTGTTTGGCCTGAGGTCCGCTGTACATCTCCTGGGGGTCTTGCTTAAATGGGTATTATGATTCAGGAGGTGGGGGCGGCGCAGAGGTTCTGCCTTTCTAATAACCCCTGCTGGTGATGCCAATTCTGTTGGTCCGGAGACCACACTTTGAGTAGCCAGGATCTAAAGAATGGCTAGGCATCACCTGGACAGTAGAGGTGGAGGTGCGACATCAGGACCTGTGGGGGGCGAGGGACCCCACCCTCAGGCTCTGGGCCCCCCGGGCTGAGACGGGACTCCCTTCCTCCCACACACAGCACGTCTGACCCTGCCTTGGCCTGGGCTTCCTTAACTCCGGGACACTGTTCAAAGGGAGGGAAAGGGCCAGAGCCCTTCTTGCTCGGGATGCCAGACCAGCCCCCACTCACTTTGCCTCTCTTGTTTCCACCTGGAACTTTCCCTGTGTGACTACCATGTGGTGGTTAGAAACGCAGGCTCAGGAGCCAGACTGGGTTTCCGTGCCCCTCTGTCATTACCAGTAGCATGGTCTGGAACAAGCTAACCTCTCTGTGCCTCAGTTTCTTCATCTGTAAAATGGGGGGAAATGAAGTATTAAACGAGTTAATACTCGGCACAGTTCTGGGCATATAGTGAGTCCTTAATAAATGCTGGGCTTTATTTTTAGCTATTATTCTTGCGCACACGTGCACACACACACACACACGCACACACTTCTCTTGCCTAACCACCTGCCCATCCTGCTTTGGGAGGCGAGGTGGGGAAACCTCCCAGCCCCCATCCCCAGGGCGGCTGTGGCTCATTGCACTCCTGTCACACTGCACAGTGTCAGCTCACATTCCTCCATCACTCCGGACCTCATCTCATTTAGAGTGAAACCGGGGTCCTCACCTGGCTGGACCGTCCCCCACTTGTCTGGTGTCCTTGGCGTTCCCTGCCCACTCCCCCCCACCACCCACCGGCCTGCTAACTCGCTAAGGTGCTCCTGCCTCAGGGCCTTTGTGATCCTCTGTTAGCACCCTGCATGAAAGTCTCTCTGTTCCCTTCCCCGGTGTTCTTCACCGTCCTTGCCACCGTCTGACACGTGTCTTTATGGATTTTGTCACGCTCCGACTCTTCAAGAATGTGGGGACTTCTCCATTCTGTTTCCTGGTGCATCCTGGCTCCCAGCCTGGCACATAGAAGGTGCTTAATAAATAATTCGTTAAGCAAATGACTAAGGGGGGCTTTCATGTTCTTACGTGAACTGGGATCGTGTCTGGCAGGAAGCAGGCATTGAATCCGTGCTAGCACCCTGGACTCAGCTCCGACCCTGGCCTGAGGCCAGTCACTTTCCTTCTCTGGCCTAGGTTTCCTTGTCTGTGGAACGAGGGGCTCCTTCCAGCCCCACAGTCCACGGTTCTCTGTTTCACAGTTGAAGTCCAGCGGTGCCCGCTGTGTTACGTTAGTTTCAGGTGTACGTTAGTTTCACAGTGATTCCGCACCTCTCTATGCTGTGCTATGCTCACAGGTATAGGTACCATGATTCTGCCTTTCTCCAGGGGCTCGAGTCAGCAAGGAGACCCCCATCGGGCTGGAGTGAAGTAGCCCCGTGGGGGCTTGACATGGGCAGATGCGAGCTGAAATGCTGGGAACATAGGCTGGGGTCAGACTAAAGGGGGCTGCGAACATGGGGCTCTGGACTTCAGCTCCGTTCCAGAGACAACGAGGAGCCAGTGAAGGTCGTTGAGTAGGAGAGTGGCAGGGTCACTTTAAAAAGACTAAGTGGGCAGGGGACTCAGGCGGGGCGGGGTCCAGGGCAGTTACCCCGGACCTCCATCCAGCCCTTCATCGCTGCTCCTCTGCCCGCCCATGTGCCCCTGCCCAGGGCAGGGAGGTAGAGGCTGGCCAACCCATTTCCAGGCTGGGGGTTGCCGGGCCCTGTTGCAACCTCCTGCAGTGACCCTCAGAGGGTTACACCGCCAGTCCCTGCTTAGGTCTCCGGGCACAGCTGTGTTATCACGAGAGAGAAAGGCTCAGAAAGGAATGAACACCAGTGTGCAACAGCCAGTGGTCTGTCTGGAGAGCTGCTGAAATTCCATTTATTCTGCAGACAGCCTATTCTTCCTCCCAGTAAAACCAGCAGTCTTCGTGGGCCAGGCCTGCACCTGCCTTCCCCCAGGGAGCCTGGTAACCTGGGCAGGGCTGGGGGAATGGCCAAGCACGGGGGCTGGCCAGCGAGAATGCTAATGGTGCTTGTGGAGGGGATGTCGGGAATGGCCACCGGGGTCACCGTGTCTGTGCCCAGGTGGGGAATGTCCTGAGTCTCTGCGAACTCAAACTCACCATGTCCACAGTGTACTCACCTCACCCCCCTGCCCCCAAACCTGCTCTTTCTCCCTTGCTCCTCACCTGGGCAGATGGCCCACCGGCTGTCCAGGAGTGGGCAGACTGGAATATCCAGGCAGCCTTTCCTTCTCTCCACACCTTGATCCATCAACATCTGCCTGCTGTCGTACCTTCTTATGGGGTTGACTTGTTCCTTCCCTGCTCTCTGGTTCAGACTCTTATCTTTCAGGCAAAGTTACTCCATGGCCTTCCAGCGGGTCTCCTGTCTCCAGACTCACCCCCATCCGGCTAGCCCGTGATTAGTTGCAAAATCCATTCATTAGCCATGCATGCATTCATTCAGCAAAAGCAGGTATTGAGTGACTCCTGTGTAGTGGGAGGGACACCAGGAACTGGGTGAACGAGAAAGCCCACGATGTCTCGTGGGGGACACAGTGACCCAAAATCACATGGATAATTCTCTAATTCCAGCTGGCGTTAGAAGCCCCCGTGTAGAGGAGAAGGAGGTCTGAGAGGGTCTGGCAAGGAAGGGCTCCAATCTGTCCAGGCAGAGAGCAGGGAAGCTCTCCTTGAGTAAGGGACATTTAAGCATGCCCCGAAGGGTAAGCAGGCCTTAAGTGGTGGCCAAGTGGGGAGGCGACTTGGCAAGTGGCTGGGGCCTTGCCTCCTATCTGGCTGCCCCCTAGCTCACCAGCCTCAGCCCCGGCCTGTCCTGCTGCCTGTCTGGTGATACAAAACCAAGTATCCAGCCTCTGTCTTTGGGTGCCCGGCGCCTTTGCCCTTGCTGTTCCCTCTACCTAGAATGCCTTCCTACCATCTTCCCCTGGCCACCATAGTCATTCTTCAAGACTCAGACTCCTCCTCCAGCAAGCCCACCTGATCTTCCTGTTTTGCATCACAGTCATACCTACCTTGTCAATCTTTCTATCCATTCAGGGATCTGCTTCTTCCCTTATTCTTCTCTGTGACCCCTTTGCTTACCCAGGGCTAAGCATGTAACAGGGACTTGCTAAATATGATGAAGCTGAATGGCCTGGACTGAAAGACATGCCCAGACTGTCAGAAAGTTCTCACTTGCCCAGCCCCTCAGGTTCCTGTCCCTAAGCTGACAGCCCCCCCGCCCCCAAGGACACAGCCATTCTTCAGACTTGGGCTCTGCCCACCTCTTTATCCACATACCAGCCATACAGAGGCAGTCTGTGCATGCGTGTGAGTGTGCGGGTCTGTGTGTGTGTATAATCAGCAAATTCACGGAAAGTGCAATTTATCAGGATAAGATGTTTCCAGGCTTTCTGCATGAATTATATAGAGCAGGCCTGTGCTGGGCATTTTGCTATTTTTATACGGGCAGTTTTGTGGAGTGTATTTTCCTTTAGCACATTTGTTGGGATAATTACATAGGGGGCACGTGTGTGTGTGGATCATTGAAAAGTGGTTTGGGCGTGTTCTGTGCCAAGGGCAGCAGCACTGTTCTCCCTGTGGACTGGAATGGGCTCGGGATTCCAGGAGGACACGCTCATGCCGTCTGGATCTGCAGCCAGAGCTGTCGGCCCCTCGGCCGCTCCTCCACACACCCGAACAGGCCAAGTTTGCCTGTCAGTTTGCAGCAAAGAGGCAGTTCTGCTCCGAGGCCAAAATCAGATGTGCTAATGCCCAGGAAGGTCTGCACAGCACCTGCCCCATGTAAGTGTCAGCAGGAGACAGAAGCTGCCACCAGATTCCTCGTTATCCCCATTAGCATTGTTGCCATTTTAATTATGATTTAGTATTCCATTACCACTATCATCGGTTGAATCACTTAAAATCCTCGGCTCATGGTACGCATCATGTTGAAGATCTGCATCTCCCAGCGGGAAAGGACCTGTTTTCCTTCTCTCTGAGCAATTGCAACCAAATAAAGACAAGATATTAAAATGATTTCCTTTATGTAGTGATCTCTCTACATAACTGGGTAAAAACAGGCAGTTCAGTCATCTGGGAGTAAGGGGTGGGAGTGGTTGCACAAAGAAGCCAAAAGCCAAGCGTGGGGGCTCTATAATCAACTTAGAAATCTCTCTGCAGTCAAGCCAGAGAACATGAGGTGGATCAGGTTGGACCAGGCTGATGAAGTGTCCAAAGGTCCTTGCTGTAATGTGGTTGACTATATAAAAGACTCCTGTTGGCATGGACTCTAGGAACGGCACTTCCGTGAAGGTCCTTCTCGTGAATTTGAGAATCTACTTAAAAGCACAAGTCTCATGTGGATGTACGTGCTCGGTATTACACACCTGCTGAAAATATGGAAGGATCTGGCTTTGAGTCTGCTGACCTCCAGGGATGCCCTCATGCCTTAGTCTGAAGTCAACAAGAGGTGACACTTACCAGCCGATTGAGCTGGATAAACAAACAAAAATAAGAACAATAGTTGGCAGTAATTGAGCGTGGATCGTAGGCCAAGCATTACGTGCTCCATATGCGTTTACTCACTGAATAACCACAACTGTCTCACGAATTATGTATCTCTACTTTGTGGGTGAGGAAATGAAGGTGTAGCAGGTTGAAGCAATTGCCCAAGTTCACCAAGACCAAGGACACAGACCCAGAGTCCAGAGCCTGTGCATACAACTGTGTATGCACAGTTGCGTACAGTGCCCACAGTATCCACACACACATACACACTCACACACACAACATACGCACGCATGCTTACACACACGTGTTCATGTGCACACTTCTGGGCAGATTTACATCCCTCTTTCTTTCTAAGAATGTTATTGCCGTTTCCAGAACACACCCAGATCTGGCAGGGAGGCTGGCCTGGGATTAGTTCACAGATTCCCTGTGGGTGGGACGATTGCGCTCACCTGGTCTGTCTCGGCCTCCCAGGCCTAGGGCGGAGCTCCTTGCCGTGGCCAGTATCCTAGCTCTGGTTTCCCTCATCCTGTTGTGCATCAGCTGCCCCGAGCCCTTGGCAGGCCGTGGTTTTTAAGCAACATGTGCTTGGGCCGAGCCCCACCCTGATCAGGCTGTGCCTTTGATGGAGCTGCCCCTCCCCAGGCCACAGAGGGAAGGGGCACGGGGGCTGGGCAGGAGCCTTGCAGCACCGGGAAAATAGCCCTTCCTCCCGTGCCCTTCACGTCACTTCCAAATTGTCCTCTCAGTCCAGCGGGGGCCCGATTACAGGGCTCGAGGGCACTGGTTACCTGGGAAGATAGCTGTGATTATGGCATACTCTCCCCAGGACAGAAGATGATGTCCACCAGGGCAGAGCAGAGCCACCGGGGCCCAGGGCACCCGCCTGCTCTTCTCTGGATGGCAGGGAGGGGCGTGGGTGTGAGGGGAGACCGAGGGACTCGCAGACCCGCTCTCACTCCACCCAGGCCAGGCAGGCGTGGTCCAGTCCAGCCAGCTCCCAGGACAAGCCTGGGCAGCCTCGACCCCGAAAGCTGCTCCCCCACCTCACCGCAGCCCTTTGGGAGTCATGTTGCCAACTCTCCACTGTCGCGGGAGGATAGTCCACAGCCTGTCTGGTCCCGGCCAGCTCCCCACACACCCAGGGGCACGTGGCTCAGAATAAAAATTCATCTTCGTAGCTGCCTTCAGATGTATGTAATCAAGGAGGGTAAATCTGCCTCTAAAAAAATCGGAACACGCGTCATCCACATCAGAGCCAAACAGAAAGGGATTTGGGTGATCTGTATTTCTCCAGTGACATGCTGAACGAGAGTTGTCTATGCTTCCTTTTTTTTTTTTTTTTTAAGATTTTATTAATTTATTTGAGAGAGAGAGAGAGTGCAGGGGGAGGGGCAGCTGGAGAGGCAGAGAATCTCAAGCAGACTCTTCGCTGAGCACAGAGCCTGACACAGGGCTCCTTCCCACAACCCTGAGATCCTGACCTGCGCTTAAACCAAGAGTTGGACGCTTAACCGACTGCGCCACCCGCGCACCCCGAGAGTTGTCTATGCTTGTTAGGTCAGGGGCCCCTTAGCCTTGGGTAGTCAGGGTTGCTGCTTCCTGTCATATGGAGGGCGAAACAGTAAGGAAGGCCTGAACCCCATTATTGCCAATAGCTCTGTTCTCCCTGTCTCGCCACTGAACTCTGAACAACACTGGACAAGTCATTTGCACTTCTGTGACTCAGTTTCCCCATCTGTAATGTAGGAATAACCCTAAAGCATTGTCATGAGGTAGGATGAAATTAACCAAGTGATGGCTGTAAAGTGTCTAACACACATCAGAACTCACCAGATTTTAACTTTGTTCCCTTTTCTAAGAGCAGCTTAGACAAGCATGGGCTTGAACACAAGAGAGAGGGGGGGCCCTGGCCGTAGGTATCCTGGGTGGGTTCAGAATTAAGAATTGTCTCGTCTCTGTCCTTATTTTATTTATTTATTTATTTATTTATTTTTTATTTATTTATTTTTTTAAAGATTTTATTTATTTATTTGAGAGAGAGAATGAGATAGAGAGAGCATGAGAGGGGGGAGGGTCAGAGGGAGAAGCAGACTCCCTGCTAAGCAGGGAGCCCAATGTGGGACTCGATCCCAGGACTCCAGGATCATAACCTGAGCCGAAGGCAGTCGCTTAACCAACTGAGCCACCCAGGCGCCCTCGTCTCTGTCCTTATTAGAGAGTGCATCAGCCTAATCCCCGTTCTATAGAGAGGGTAGATGGAGGCCTCAGTTGGAAAAATACAGTCCTGGCTCCTTTTGCTAAGGCAAAAGGAGAGTTGCTAGCTAGACTGCTCTGGACTTTCCCAGGATATTCACCTCCATACCTTCATTTAAAAAAAGTGGGTGGGGAGAAGAAAAGAAGAAAGGGGGGAGGGAGGGAGAGAGAATAGGAGTAATTAATTAATTGCCCAAATGCCCCAGGCCAACCAGGTGGCCCGAGTCCCTTGGTGTGGCATCAGAGGCCTGTTCCTGTTACAGTGTTGTTGCTGCCTCCTCCTTGAGGACCCCCAGGTTGGAGGCAGGGGCCTGAGGAGCTGTGCCCGGCTGGTGAGCCATGACGGCTTGCCAGCCACCCACGTGGTTTCCCCATGCAGGCAGCAGGCTTTTCCCGTCCGTTGGAGGTGGCATTTCCATGGGTACAGCCCGGCTCTGTTGGAAACGTTCCAGCACAGCGCAGGTGGGTTCAGCTCCACGGGGACCCCTGGCTGGAGCTGAAGACTGTTGCAGGCGAATTCTGAGGACCTTCTCAACACTGTGACCCTGCGACCACGAAGGCCCACTGTGCTCATGTGACAATACCAGGAGCACAGCGGCCCTTGGTCAGGACATGCTGTGAGACAAGACTCCAAAGTGTGTCACATGGTTCATTTCCCTTCACCTCTGTGCGGATCCTGCTATTGCACCCCCCCCTCGTGACCCGCCCCCCAACCTACAGAGGAGGAACCTGGGCCTCGGAGGGATTGTGTCTTACAGAGGCCACATAGCTGGCGTGTGGCAGAACAGAAGTTTGCCCAAGCATGAGTAACCAAGGACACTCTGGGCTCTCCCTGGATTCCTGAGCTAGCAGTTAGGGCAGATGGTGGCTTCTAGGGAGAAGACCCCTCATCCTGGAACCCAAACCCCAACCCAGCCGGGTAGCTGAGCAGTGCTCCTGCCCTCTGGACCTGTTTGTCCAGGCGAAGAACAGGCGTTAAAACGAAGCCTTCTCGAGTTGGCTTAGAGACCACACCTCCCAGCCCCTGCCCCTCACCTCCCAGTGGGACAGGTGAGGGGGCAGTGGCCCGGAAACTTCAAGTGTTTTCCCTGGAACCACACAATGAGAAGCTTGGCTGCCGCAGTGCCCCCTTTCCCAAGGCCTTTGGGAGGGTAAAGGTCAAACGCTAACCCAGTGGGATCGATACAGGAGGAGTCTTCCTCCTTCCCATCTATTTCCATCAATGCCCGATGTTCAGTGCCTCCTGCCCGTAGCATAGCCCCTGCGTGACGGAAGGTTGGGGAGAGTTTTTAAAATGCTTGACAGTACAGATGGATCCAGTGCTTTCATCCAAATTAGTTAAGTGCTTTTATATTGTGATTGATACATGCAGATTAGTACAGCACATACTCCAGAGGGGAATATGGAGGAAATGTCTAGTAAAAGTCACTAAAGTTCTGTGGGTGTAATCCTGGAGTGCTTCCTGGAGGAGGAGATGAACAAGCAGGATCTGGACCACCCATCAGCTTTGAAAGGTGAACCTGGGCCTCCCTGCCTCCTTTCCCATATACATGCCACTCTTGATATGGTGCAGCTTCCTGGGGGCCTCTCCAGCCCCACCTTTAGAGGTTCCTCAGAGCAGGCCCCCGACACCTTATGAAGGGTGGCTCTTCTGCCAGGATTCAGAGCTGCCGACCACAGCTCCCTGCGGCTCCTAAACAGGGAGCTCACGTGGAACCCTCGGAAGAAGTTGTCTTCTCAGCTCTGTCCCTACCTCGGCCCCCTTTACGAACTAGCATTCGGGGAGTACTCACTAAGTGGCCGACACTGTGCTGAGCAGCCTCTGGGCTCCTGTGCCTCACGGGGAGACTGGGGCATTGGAGGAGCTCCATGAGTGCTGCCGATGAAAGCCACACACAGCCAGTGGTAGCTGGCCTGGATGGGAGCCCAGTGCCCAGGACCCCAGAGCAGCCCTCTGACCCCCAGTCCGCACCATCATGCCACATCGCACCACAGTTTCTTTTTAAATCGCCAGAAAATCCATGTGCGAACTTCTAGCCTGAGATGCTATTCCCGGTGGGGCCCCCTACGGGGCCAGCTTCGGGATGGGGGAGCGGCACCCAGGAGACCAAGGTGCGATGGTGACCTTGGAGGACAGTGTGGCGAGGTGAACTAAGCCAGTCACCAAAGAACAAACACGTACGATTCCACTCGCATGAGATACTGAGAGTTCTCAAACTCAGAGAGACAGAAAGTAGAGTGGTGGGAAGTTAGTGTTTAACAGATGCAGAGTTCCAGTTTCACAAGATGAAAAACGTCCTGGAGATGGATGGTGGCCATGGTTGCAGCACAACAGTGTGACTACATTTAATGCTGCAGATCTGTACACTGTAAAATGGTTAAGATGGCAAAAGCCAACCAACCCACTCAAGAGACCCCACCCTAAGCACAAGGAAAGAGGTGGACCAGGTCCGGGGCTGGTCCGTGTGGGAGGCGGAAGAATGGCCCCAGTGACGCCGGAGTCCTAATCCCCACGACCTGTGAGTATGTTGTGGAGGGGATGGAGGCAGCAGTTGAAAATCACGGTGGCTAATCAGCTGGCTTTAGGAGAGGGAGCGTATCCTGGGTTATCCAGATGGCCCGGTGTAGTCACAGGTGTCCCTAAAACATGGAAGAGGGAGGCGGGAGAGGTCAGAGTAACGCTCTGGCTGCCTTTGAAGATGGAGGAGGGGCCCGCAAGCTGAGGGGTTTAGTCCACCAAGACCCATTTCAGACCTCTGACCTCCAGAACCACGAGCTGATACGGTTGTATTGTTGAAGTCACTAAGTCTGTGGTAATTCGTTCCGGCGGCAATAGGAAACTGATAGGGTCCCTGAGCAGGAGCATTCAGAGCTCTGTGGTTCCTGCCATCACAGCGCGCCTCCCACTGGAAGCTCTCTTGTCAGGCTGGCCTATTCCCAGTGCTTGAGAGATGTCCTAAGGGGTGAAGGGAGTCTTTATCCCATGGGACAGAAGATGAGTCACTGCAACTGCCCCTAACCAGCAAGCCCTAAAATAATGATAATCCTAAGAGCAAGCACTGTCCTAAGCCCTGGTTCCGTATTAACTCATAAGCTCCTCGGAAGAATTATGGGAGGTACTTACAGTTTTACTCTGCTTTATAGATGAGAAAACGGAAGCCCAGAGAGGGTAAGTGACTTGTCCAAAGTCACACAGCCTGTAAGTGGTATAGCCAGAATTTGAAGCCAGGCTCCAGAATCTTTGCTTTCAGCAGCTACGCTATGAAAATCATAGTCTCTCCATTCTGTGGGGCCCATTCCTTGAGGAGGAGAGAGCCTGCTTTGAGGAGGAGCTCTGCTGATTTCACTTCCTTCTTTTGGGATGTGTGAAGGCCCTGTGAAACATTGCCAAGCCTCTGAGAATCAAAACTCTAAAGAAAGATAATCTCAGGGAAGTGTCCCTCTCTCCTCATCTCTGTTCCCCATTCCCATTCCCTCTTCTTGCCACCCCTTTCCCACTTACCTCTTGCAGGTAACCAATCTCTTAAGTGTCTGGTTTATCCCTCCTGTATTCCTTTTGCACAAATGAGCAAGATACCCTTGTACTTTATTCTGTTCCTTTCTTAAGTGATGGTGGCGTACTATGGGTACTCTTCTGCACTTTGCATTTTAAGATGCAGTATCTTTACTTACTAGTACTTACTAGCACAGGAGGAACTTGGAAAGCTCGGTGACAATGTGCTAGGCTCAGCTTTCTCCATCACAAAGATAGGAGCTGGGGTGGGTCTCGGATAAAGAGCCCACTCCCCATAATACACTCCTGCTTTGGTTTAAAACACAATGAACTGGGAGTCTCACGACCTGTCTCACCCACGGAGCTGAGCTGCCTGGGTGTGTGCCCTCGGCGGTCTCCTTCCTGACATGTCCAGATTGCCACAGTTGAGTCCCACTCTACCTTTGCCAGCCTTATAACAAAGAGACCAGAATCCCCATGTGCTGGGGGAGAAACTGAGGCTTAGAGGAGTTTTTAAGTCATTTACTCAATCACATGATGATTCGGCACAGAGTCAAGCCAAGAGCCCACTTTTCTTTATTACACTCTGGTGCAGTCGGGTGCTTCATGGAGAATGGAGGGACCACAGGCAGATAGGTCCTGGGGGCAGGGTGGGCAGGAGCTAGAAGCACCTTGCCCCAGTGAAGGGGCTGGCTGCTTTCTTGGCTTTTTTGCTCAGCCACTGATCCCAGCCAGGATTCACCGAGTAGCACCTTGCCTTCCTACAGACAGAGAACTTTCCCGTCCCACAGATGAAGAATGCCGGTTTATGTGGCATCTTAAAGCCCCTTGCCCCTGGGAGTGGTTGGATTCAACAGTTAAAGGAGACAAGAGAGTGATGTGACCGTCTTTTGGGGCCCCCTGCAGCTTCAGGGTTCATTGCCTACTAACATGAGGAGCTTGCCTGTTTGTTACCACCTCAGTGTTCAAGCCAATTTGCTGTGAATCCAAAACCCAGGCCCAGCACAACTTACTGTTTAAAAAAAAAGCAACACCCAAAAAATAGTGAATTGCATCAAATCACCTCGCTTTGTCCTGCATTCCAGCAGCCTTTCTAAATCTGCCTACCTAATTAGCTTCTTCTCCTAACCCAAAATATGATTAAATCTATATTAAAAATATCTATGCAGAGTAGGATCAGACACACCTGAGCATTTTCTAAATTTAGCAAAGGACAATAGGCTCTGGGTTACTTTAACTGGGTGCGGGATTGCTGCAGGAATACATTTTAATTTGGATTTCCAGAGCGTTTCTCTCTGTCTCCTGCCTTTAAATTGCGTAGCAGAGGAAGGGGGAGCATAATGGGGCCCGTTCATAACTGCCCTCCCTCCCGACTTATCTCAGAGCTGAATGAACAATGCGAGGCTGGTGGAGGAGGGGACAGGCGGGAAAGGGTGTTCCGTTCATCCGTTCATCTGCTCAGGCTCGCTGGGCTGGCAGCACACGGAGCACGGCTTTGAGGCTCAGACGGAGAGCAGGCACCAGCAGGATGGGCCTGGCTCTGCAGGGAGAGGCAACTGTGGGATACAGGCAGCCCATTCCTCCTCACCCAGCCCTCCTGGGGAGTCCCCATGGTTCCCTCTGCTCTCCGGACCTTGGGGGAGGAGAGGTGCTTGCTCAGGCTGAGAAGTCACCCTGCAGTGAGGACAGGCCTGGGACAGTTGGGGAGGAATGATTTCAACCCCGGGGCCAGCTCCAAGGCACTCTGTCCGTCCCCGTGCTGAAAGATGAAGCAGTGCCACCCTTGTCATTCTGATGATGTCCCCCCCCCGGCCCCCCGCCCCAACCAGGAGGTATGAAGGCGGGCTTCTTACAAAGGGCTTGAATGACCTCCCTGATTGTCCCGATCACCCTTCATCACGAGGGAGGAAAGAGGGTGTCCTAGCACCTGGAAACCGCTGGGTGCATTCAGTTTTGCTCAGTGGAGAGCTGGTTACTGACGTGGGGTGGGGGGGGTTACCAGCCTCGCACCCAGGAGGAAGCCTGGCTGCCCGAGAACCAGAGGATGGGCAAGGTCCCGCCCGGGCTGGCTGGCTGGCTGGCTGGCTGGCGTGAAGATGCCCTCGGGGTTCTCCACTGCCGGTTGGAATTCTTACACCAGGTGCTTGCAACTGATTTTCAATTTGCAAAGCAAAACAAATTTGCATTAATCGGAAAAATCCACAGGAAAGACTGTTTAGATTTTAATGCAGCTGCCAGAGCCATTCAGATTCCAAGTTTACAGGAGGCTCTATTCACCCTGATGCCTTCACAGGCTTGTTATCTCTGCTTTGAAACGGTCCCTTGTCTTCAGAGCAGAGATTTCCTTCCCTGGCCCCAGGCCGGCTGCCTTCCTGACCGCACACCGGAAGTCAGGAACAGGAGGTGGAGGTAGGAAGGGCTCTCACATCCCATAGCCCACCTGCCACAGTGACATCGCCCCCAGGAAGAGCTGTTATAGGAAACATTATGAGGTCTACGTGGAGCTGCCCTGAGGCTCTGGGGCCAGGAAACCCCGGGGGGGGGGGCACCTGTGAGTTAGACTCAGGTCCTGTCCTGATGGCACCGTCCTTCCTGGCTGACCCCCCGCCCGCTGCCCACTCTGCCTTGGGGCGCCCTGCAGAGAGGGTGAGAACTCATCTTACCCCACCTTACGCAAATACAATCAGGGTGGTGGATTTGTCCCCAGACCAACTGTACCGTGCTTTCTGCAGCCATAAAGGAGTGAACTTCCCAGCCTGGTCCCCTGCTTTGGTGGGGCTTCACTCCCGCTGCTCCCCACTGAGGCGGAGCATCGGGCATTGAGTGTCCATGTTTCCTGTGCAAAGGAGGGAGGGCATGTGGAGAGGGGCTCTCTCGGAGATCTTTAAGAGCAGGGGGTCCCAGCCAGCTGGGGCTCCGGGGGAGCCGGGGAGCCCCATCCCAGGGCCCTTTCTCCTTCCTATGCTTCATGACCCCACTCCCTCTGGGCCATTCATTTAACAGATACTTGTCGCGCTCCCATGTGACAGGTGCTATTCTAGTCGTCTGGGGACATGGCAGTGAATAAAGTAGGATGAAATTCCTACCCTCGTGCAGCTTATATTCTAGCAGGGGTTGATAACGTAATAATACATAAACAAAAAAAAAAAAGAAGAAGAAGAAGCTGTCAGTGCTGTGTAAGGAAATTGAAGTAGAGCGAGAGGGTGGGGCGTGACAGAGGCAGGGCTGTTTCTCCAGGCCGGCGGGGAAGGCCTCTTTGGAAAGTTGTGCAGCAACCACAGGAAGCAAGGTGAGCCATGCAGGTGTCTGGGAGGAGGCACATTTCAGACAGCAGGAGCTGAAGTGCAAGCGGGACCAGGCCAGGGATGTCTGAGGGCCACGAGGGAGGCCAGTGTGGCTGGTGAGGGGGAGGAGGTGAGGTCAGGAAGGGTCGAGGGACTGGGCCACATAGGGCCATGGAGGCCACCGCCTTCCTGCTTACAATAGTATTACAATAGTATAACACAATAGTATTATAATTTCTGCTTACAATAGTATTATAACACTTACACTTACAATAGTATTATAATTTGTGCTTCACTGGGTCTCTTTTCTGGTGAACTTTTGCTCCCCTAGGGCAGGGGTATCATCTATAGCTGCCTCTCTGGTTCCTAGCACAGTGCCTGGCATAGAGTAGGGGCTCAGTGAATGTTTGTTGGATGGACAGGGGGACACGTGGGTGGATGGACAGATGGATGAATGGAAGGAAGGAGAGAGGGCGGGGAGAAAGAAGAAAGAGAGATGAATATAGGCACTGTCACTCACATTTTATCCCGGAAAGCCCAGCCCAGTGTTCTCTCCCTCTGCACATTTGGGAGGTAGTGACCCTACGCTTTCACCTCTGTCAAGTCCGCCACACAGGACGACGTTGGCTATCAGTCACTTCCCTGTGTTCGGGATTTCAGTGGCTTATGGCCAGAAGAAAGAGGCATGCCCAGTCAGGGATGGGGTTCCAAAGTGGTAATAAAATCATGTGCCCTTCTTTATCTGTAGGTGGGAATGCCCAGGTCTGGAGGTGAGACCCAGAGTGAGAGGAGCGAGCAGGCTCCCATGTGAAGGAAAGGAGGGACTCTGCGCCAGCCTTCGGCCTGGCTTTCCCACACAATCCCCCGGGGGTGGGGGGGGCTGCCCCCGCTCGCTGGTCCGCCGTGATTCCTGAGGAGGGGAGAGTCCTGGAAAGCCCTGGTAACCAACTGTAGGAAATGGGAAGGGTCCTGCCGGCAGCCCAAGCTCAGAGTTCAAAAGGCACGAGAGCTTTAGAACAGTGAACACTTCCAACTCCTAGAATGTTTTCTTGCTCTTTGAGTATTCTGACACTAGGCAAGAAGAGACATCCTGGTCTGTGGAGCTCCATATCCCCGGACACAGAAGCAGAGACCTTTCTAGAAACACCTTTTAGAATCTGGCCTGGTCCCTGAAGTGCCCGTAACTGTTGGCAGAGCCCAAAGCTCTGGAGTAGGACAGAAGTCAACTTTAGAGCCACTTTGAATTTTTGGGCTCAAAACACGGGATGTTTGCTTTTGGCTGCCTAGCAAAGAAAAAGAAATGTGAGGCCAGTCTGGCAGCCAGCAGACTGATGTTAAGAAACTTTATGTTGGGGCGCCTGGGTGTCTCAGTTGGTTAAGCGACTGCCTTCAGCTCAGGTCATGACCCCAGGGTCCTGGGATCGAGTCCCACATCGGGCTCCCCCTGATCTGCGGGGAGCCTGCTTCTCCCTCCGCCTCTGCCTGCCACTCCCCTGCTTGTGCTCTCTCTCTCTCTCTCTCTCTCTCTGTCTGTCAAATAAATAAATAAAATCTTTACAAAAAAAAAAAAAGAAAAAGAAACTTTATGTTGTGCCTTGACCTAAGAGAGCAGGCTCTGGAATCAGAGACACCTGGCCCTGGATCTGAGCACTGACATCACCAGCTATGTGATTTTGGGCAGGCCACTTACCCTCTCTGGGCTTCAGAGCCCTTGGCTGGAAAATGGGATGAGGATAGATCGTTTCCACCCCACATGAGTACTGTGAGGATTACATAGGAAAGTAGATGTAAACCACTTAGCATAATAAGCAGCCCATAATAAGTAGTCACTAAATGCTGTTTAACACCTCGTTAGTGAAGATAAATGAAGGAGTGGGGGAGGGGGGTGCATGTTTAGAAAAGAAAGGACCGAAGGGGAAGAAAGAGACCAGGCATCTTGCAGAGGGAGTGCTTCTTAGAGCTGGCCAGCTCTCGAGAACGGGAGCAAAGGGTGTTCTTGACCCAAGGTGATGACCCAGCAGAGGTGCCCGTCGCTGCCTACATCAGCCTTGAGTGATGGGCCAGAGTTCAGAGATGCTGCTTCTGTTCCCAGGGCGGCTTCCTTCCGGAGCAGCAGAGGGAGGGCCGAGTGTTGGGCCCTTGTTGTCTCAGTCTGGCCTGGTCTGGCTAGGCAAGCCACTTCCCCGCTCTTGCCTCAGTTTCCTTTTTTTGGAAGAACGAGGCAGGTGGACTGCATGGCCTCCCAGGCGCCCCCGGGGCTCCCCTTGTGCCTCTCGGTGGGCAGGGACCTAGAAGGCACCTGAGCCCCAGAATGCCGTTTCCAGCTGTGTGCGCTTGGATGTGTTACCTGCCTCCACTTTAATAATCGGGAGGCCTTGAAATTTAAAGGGGATAATGTATATGCAGTGCTTAATGGTATCTGATGTCCCTACATCATTGCTAAATAAATTGTAGCCATTATGTGTCCTCGTACTGCTATTCTTCTGCACCATCACAGAGCAGTGTGACCCACCCTAGTGTCCCTGCTCCGGCCCTCAACTCAGTTTAGGGAACTTCTTTGCTATGGGAACCACACACCACAGAGATTAATCACACACAAACCATTTGGTACTGAAGTTAAGTAAAATCCACTGCAGAGTTACCCTGATACACTCTTAATGATATGCATAATTGTTTCTGAGCAGCACAATAATTAGACATAAATGGTAAGCTGGGCATGTAAATGAACATAATTAGTATATGTAATAATTAGGCAAAGAAGCCATTTTTGTGATCAGCTGGGAGGAGGGAGGATCCCAAGGCTGGGGAAGAGGATCAGGCTGGGGGAAGGATGCGGGGGTTGCCCATCCTTCTCTCCCCACGAGAGCGGGCTGGCCCCTTGCCAGGTTATGTCAGGGCCAGACCCCATTGGCCCCCTGGCCACAGGTCAGACAGGCACTTCTCTAGTCCTAAGTCCTCGAGAAGAAAGAACACAACCAACGGCCCCGGGGGTCTCGGCGTGCCCTGGGGTGGGAAGGAACTTTACCCAGCCTGAGACCTTACTGGGGCCTGCAGGTCCTCAGCACCTATCTGATGAATGAACGCATGCATGCCGAGACCTCCCTCTGCGGGAGATGTTTGTAACCGAGGAGCAGCGGGAAGATGGGAGAATCTGGGGGGAAGAGGGGAGGAAGCTGGCGGGAGCGCCGCGAACCCTTGGGAGGTCCTAGCACAAAGTGGTCAGGACGGTCTGTTTTGAAAGCAGACTGCCCGAGCGTGATTTCCCATGCAATTAGCTGCCTTGTGCCTCAGTTTTGTGCCCTGTGAACTTGAGACAGACTGTGATAAGGATTAGTGAGTTAATGTAGCGAATACATGCGGAGCACTTAGCCCAGTGCAGGGTGCACTGTCATGCTAAATAAAGTCATTCATTAGCCATTTTTCTGGCACTTTCTGTTAAGTATCTGTGCCTCATGAAGCCTACGTACGTACTTGATTCTGTGCAGCTCAGCGGTAGAGAGAGGGGCAGAGAACGGGAGCTGGAGGAGGGCAGCTGTGTGCACTTGGATGTGTTACCTGTGGGGGAGCTCTCGGTCGGGAGGCAGGACGGGGCTCAGGGGCTGCTCATTCTTCCTTCCATTCCCTGAGCACACATTTACGCCTACTGAGTACCCCGCGTGCCAGGCTCTATTCCTGGAGCCCACAATACAGCAGGGAACAGGACCGTCAAGGTCCCTGCCCACTTGGAGCTTACGATATAGTGGGGGTGGGGGAGATGGTGAATAAACGTAAATAAAACATACAGTAATTCAGTAGGTGCTAAGTGGAGAACAGTGGAGTGGAGGGGGGGCAGGAAAGGAAACCTGGGGCAGGTGTGGGGTTGGGGGAACCACATTGGCCCAGAGACAGTGGGAAGGTCACAGACTTTTTGCATCTCAGTGTGTGTGTGTAGATGCTTACTTTGTGGCTTTTCTGGGATGAAGTTTTAAATCCCAGGCCAGCTGGAAGGCACCCTCTCCCTACTGCCCAGCCTGGGTTTGCTTGGGGAATGCACTGTGCCATCCAGTGTTTTACAGAAAGAAAACAATGAAATGACCTGCCCAAGGTCACACAGCTAATAATCAGTTAAGTATTAGGCAGATCACCTATGAAAAGCCAAGAAAGTATATTTGTAAATGATTAATTGCTAACATCCAGGAGTTGTTTACTGGTGAATGACACTGTACAAAGTATATGATCATATTTTTACTTCTTGTAAGGCAGGTGTTCTTATCCCATTTTGTAGATGAAGAAACTGAGGCCCAGAGCGATGAAGAGACCTTCCCAAGGTCACACGGTTAGAACCCAGGTCTGCTTTGTGTCTGACTCCAGAGCCTGCCGTGTTAACCAATGGAATTGCTCGTTGGAAGAAGCCACTGTGGTGTCTCCAAAGTTAAAAGAGGAATTTGAGTAATGCAGTGAGTAAGAGTGCAGGCTCTAAATTCATATTCCTAGGGTTTAAATCCTGGCCTCGCCACTTGCTAGCTGGTGACCTTGAGCAAGCCTCAAACCTCTCAGTGCCTTGTCGACGCAGCGGGGACAGTTAAGTGAGTTGACCTTTGTAAGCCATTAGCACATTGCCTGACAGACAAGCACGATACGTGTCAGCCATGACTTGCCAGTACCCAGCCTCTCCTTCTAGCAGCATATCCATCTGACCTGCTGGGGGACTGCCAGAGTGAGCCCAGGCAAGGGAAGTGTGGCCTGCCGGGGGTTTTCTCTGGTGGCGACTCCCTACCCAGGCAGGACCTAGAGCTGGGCTCTAGCCCCTGGACTGGGATGGGCAGCACCCACTCTGGATCGGGGGTCCCTCTTGCCTCTCCCTCTCTACACAAGAATGTGACTCAGACCCCTAACTTGAAGTGTGGCACGATGAAGGCAGACATGACCTCATCCCCCAAAGAAACCCATAAATACGGTCATGGCCGAGACCTGTTTGCAGTTGGTCTAGTTCACCACGTCTCAGTGTCTGGCATGATGTGGGCACACATTCTGGGGCTGCTGAATGCCACTGCAGGAGGAGAGGACAGGCACAGCCTCTGCCGGAGGCAAGGGGGCATGGGCAGCCCTGTGTAGGGAGCCAGGCAGGCTAGCCCCTTATTTGCTCTGCCCCGTCCCCACCAGTTAGTTGACCACAGAGGTCAAGGGGACATTTGCTGTAAGGTCCGAAGCATCGCCTGACAGCTGACCAACATCATGCTGGCCCCTGGACACACAGGCTGGCCTGAATGTGGAGACAAGCAGTGAAGGCCTTGGTGTCAAGAAGGCCTTGGCTCCACGGATCCTGCCTCAGAGGCGCTCCCTTCCTGAGTGCACCTGCACGTGGGGTCTGGCTCCCTTCCCAGGTAGGAGACAGCGGTCAGGAAGGAGGATGCACGTGTCCCGCTCAGGGTCATAGCCAGAAGCAATATGTTTCCCCCTCCAGGGAAATGAGAGAGTCAGGTGCAAGGGAGCCCATGTCTGGAGGGAAGACAGGTCAGGCTGTTATTTCTCAAGCGTATCATGTCCTGAAATAGCCCGGAGCTGCGGCAGCCCTGACATCTCTATTCTTCCTAAACTAAGATGGTTTGAGGGTCCCCGTGTCCTGGTCCTCCACATTGGCAGAGTCCTCGCGGGGAGGCCTTTTCTCAGCACAAGGGGCCCCTGGCTGCTCGGCTGGGATGGCCGTGCCTCTGGGCGGCCCCAGAGCTGAGCTTCCAGCTTGGGGCTTGGTCCCCTGCACTCGTGTTAGCCAGCAGAGAAAAACTCCCGTGCCTGCAGTGGGAGCTGGAAATGCCTCTGGAGGCTCGGGGCAGGCTGATTGAACCCCGGTCTCCACCTCTTTTAATTGAGTGTTCTGCAGGGTCTCTAGTGTTCCCAGGGATCTTCCCCACTCCCTCAACATAGCGCCTATTGCTTTGCTACAGCACTTCGCGCATGCTATTGTCATTATGTGTTTATACGTCCACAGTCTTCTCTTCCGGGCTGTGGGCTCCTCAGAGGGAGGGTGCTCCCGTTACTCACCTCCGGGTCCGCAGTCCCACGCTCAGTGCCTGGCACAGTGCCTGCCAAAGGTTGTGGACGGGACGTGAATGAAGGGAGCGCGGGAAGCACGATGCCGAGCCCTCCTTACTAGTGCCCCCAGGAGCATCTCCTGTGACTGCTCACCGGCAAGGTGGAGCCTGGTTAGGGCTTGGCTGGTGGTCCCGGCCCGAGGGCCTGGCCCTGGCCAAGGGACGGCTCGTGAATTCCTTCGTGATTTGAAATCTCAAACCCTGTGTGCCTCGGCCTGGCCAGTGGGGCTCACAGTGGCACTTCTGGGCACCCCACTGCCTGCAGGTGGCGGAGGAAGGGGAGGAGGGGCTGTTCACCTACCTGGGCAACAAGCCCCTGACCCTCTGCTGAGGAGCTTAGAGCTTCCAAGGAGGTAGTAAGGCCCCTCCTGGCTTTTCATTGACCCAGAAACGTGTGCTGCTTCCTTAGCTGGAGGAACAGAAATACATTTCCAAGATGTTGACCCAGGTGGTATAACGCCGGAGATTAGAATCCTGGAGACGAAAGTGAAAAGGTCACACACACACACACACACGACTGCGTGTCAAGGTCCTGGCTCGTTGGAGAACCAGAGGAAGTGATTTTGGGGAATGTGGGACCCAGGGGACAAAGGAAGAATACGGGACGGTTTGGGGGCACCTCTCAGCTTTTCCCACTCAGCCCTGCATTGTGGAATCAGATGGTAATGAGCGGCTGGACAAGGGAAGCAGGCGGGAAGCCACCGTAGAGGGGATGCTGGGTGTTCAATGCTGTCTAGCTTCACGCATCATAGCTATCCTGGTGAGCCCACCCTCTCCACTCCACCATGGTGGTTCTCAAGTCTGTGCCTGAGCCAGGGGTCCAGAGAGTCCTGCAGAACATGCCCTGGAATGGTGGGGCTATGAGGGGCCCCGTGTATTCCAACCCCTTCATCTTAGGGGTGGGGAAATGGAGATTGAGAGGTCAGGGTGCATGGCTACCCAGCAATGAGGGCAGAGCCAGCACAGAACCAGGCCTGTTGACTCATGTCCAGTGTCTGCTCAGAGCCTTCAGGGATGATCATGCATGTGGGCATGCATGCACCTGCTTCATCCCCCAACATAAGCCTTAAGAGTGAGGTCTTGTCTGTGTTTCATGACAGAGGAGACACTCAATAAACATTGACTGGATACGTTACATTGCTGTCTCATTGAACTCTCATAGAAAAACAGGGCCTGTTCTTCTGTAGACGAGGAAACTGACTCAGAGAGGTCGAGTAACTGGCCTCAAGTCACACCGCTGCCACCTACTAGAAACAGAACTTACACACAGATCTGACTTCACAGCCAAAGGCATCTAGCATGCTGTCAGCATGCTTCCCATATACACTGATCCAAGCCCTTCCGTGTCCTAAATGAATTCTTCTCACAACCTGGGAGGTAAATGCTGTTATTATCCCTTCAAAGGCACAGCGAGCATAAGTATCTTTCCCAAAGTCACACAGCCAGTAAGGAGCAGAGCCTGGGTTTGCACCTAGGCTTTCTGACTCAGAAGAACTCACTCTTAATACTGTACTAGGCGCACTCGGTAAACACTGTTGAATGAATGAATAGAACGGGAGAACCACGGGTGGGTCTTCAGCTGTGCTCTCGGCAGGCGGTGCTGCTCCGAGTCCCTCCTCTGCTAGCCGTGACCACTGAGCACATCACCTCTCCTCACAGCACACACGGAGAGCCACTTAGCTGCGCTGGAACTGGCTAAAGTCTCAGTCTGACCTTGAGTCCAGGCAGCCCCTCCGACGGTCGCCCTTCCTTTCTGGCCTCTACAGCCAGCCTGCTCATGAATTAAACATGCTGCCCATGGCCATGGCCATGGCACCGCCTCCTTTGTGCTCACCTCGGACAAATCAGGGCTTCCTGGAAGCGCTCTTGGGCTTCAAGGCAACAAATAGTTGGAGACAGGGATGTCTACAGAGTGAGTTTTTCAGCTGCCTTGAGAAAAGAACACCGCTGGCCGTGGCAGTTACTTCAAATTGTTTAAGAAGTGATTGCTTACCCACACGTGCTTTCCGGCTGTCGCCTCCACCGTAGTGGCACCCACGTTATCCCCCCAGGAGCTCAGGGCCCTGGTTTCTCCTGTTGATCTAACAGCCCTGGGAGAGGCGAGGCCAGGATGCCTTTTCAGCTCAAATGTAAGAAGGAAATGTCAACTCTGAGCATAAGCAGTGACTGCTCCTATCTAAGGCCTGGGACAGATCAGGGGGTTGATGGTGCCATAGAGGGAAAACGTCACTGGCAATGGTTGGGAGAGTTGTACTCTGAACCTTCACTCTGCCTTTGTTAACTAGCTGTGTTACCTCGGCCAAGCCACTCAGCCTCTCTGGGCCTCAGTGAAGTGAGATGTTGGGACTCAGACGATTTCCGAATTAAGACGTGACAGCTGAGAGAACTCGGGAGCACTTTATTCAGGGTGACGAAGAGTGAGAAGCCAGATTGGGGGTGGGGAGGTAATCGGGGATTAGCAGGAAGCCCCCGCTATATTATAGGAGCCCTCCCACTGGCATCACTTAGCAGAAGGTGGAATAATGATGGCTTGTCTGGAGGGAAACACCACACAGCAGAGTGGCTTCTCGCTTCCTCCCACCCTCCAGGCTTCTGCCAGCCCTTCCCATTGGCTGAATCCAGCTGGAAGCCAGTGGATCCGGGAACCCAGGAAATGCAGCACGTGGAAGGCATGCGTCCGAGGGCCAAGAGGTGCGGGACCAGCACTTTCTGCCTTGAGTTTCTTCATCTGTAAAACGGGATGAGAACCTTGCCTGTCCCATTATGTCTTTGGGTTATATGAGATAAGGCGTGCAAAGTCCCAGCCTGATGTGTGTGAGCAGTACCGACTGATAACTCTTAATTATTAATATTCTCCGATCCTTTCCTTTGTAATTGGCTAGGTGTGTCTGAACAGGTTGAGTGCTGCGCTTCCCACGGGTAGAGAGTGTGTTCTCGGGACCAAGTGAGAAGGGATCTGTCATTCATTCAACAAACCATGGATACTACTAAATAACAGATATGGTGCTAGTTCTGCAGGGTGCAGAGATGCAGACTATGTGATCCAGGCATAGACTGCCGATTAAATCATAGTTTTTGAGTCAAATAATTTTGAAAGTAATTTTTAAAATTAGTTGCATGATTAAGGATTTTGTCTAAAGAGACCCAGACCAGAGCTCACATTTCCCACCTCTCCTGCTTATCCTTCTCTTCATTCCCCTCCTAAAGGCCACACAGTCCTTAACTTCTTTGCCTTATCTTGACTCTGGCTTAGTGAGCTCCGAGTATCAAGGGTGATTTGGGCCTGAGCTGTTGGAGTATCTTACTTCTTTCACGTACAGGTCATTCTGTTTGTCCCTGGAGATCCATTGTCCACCCTCACCCTTCTGGGCCTGTTCTATGTCCAGGCATCCAGTTGAGGCCCTAGCAGGGGACCTGAGGGTGAGAAGAAGAGAGACTGGGGTACTTCCTCCCCTCTTCCTCACTGCCCTGGGCACTGCTCCATGATGAGCCCTCCTGCCCGGCAGCCCCGGCTCCTTCTCTCAGGCTCTCGGGGCTCACTCCCCCACTCCATCAGTGAGGGACTAGTGCTGGCCTCTGACCATTGCTAGTCCCTGGGTGCCTGGGCATCCCTGATTGGCCCACTGGGTCCTGCCCCACCTCTGCCAATGATCCTTCCATCGGAGGACCTTCTGAGATGGAGTCTGTTATCTGCCTGCCCCTGACCCAAACTCCTTTGAAGAATAAGCTGCTTGAGGAGGTGCTGTGGTCCTAGCGGTGGGTAGCAGGGCCTTTATGCCAAAGGGCTGTCCAAGCAAATCCCAGTGGAACTTTCTCAGATATAGCCTTGGGCAAGTTATTCAACCCATCTGAGTTCCTATCCTCCATTGGTTTACAGAGTTCAGAATAAGAACAGAGAGAAGAAGATGGTAAGAGACAAGATCCCCACACCGCGGGGTCCTTATAGAGGCTGAAGCAGAAATAAATGAGACAGCTTGCAGAGAGCGCTCAACAGTAGAGCTCGATTGTGGTAGTTTCCCTTGCTCTTTCGGGGCATGGAACGTGTCTTGCCCCCTAGATTTCCCTCTGTTGGGTATGCCAACAAGAGGCCTGTTGTGGAGTCAGCACCCCGATATACAGGGTTTGGGAATGAAGGAGCTGAGACGGGGGATACTTTGCCAAGTCTCCCTCCTGGGGCCAGGAGACGGCCTAGGTCACAGTCAGAGGTCTTGTGGGTAGTGACCCATCCCCAAAAGAGAGGGGTCCCTGGGTGGGAATGCCCGGGCAGCCCCGCCTGGTCACGAAAAGGGGAGGGGTTGGTTGGTTGGGAGGGTATTAGGGCACACACACACACACACGTACACAAACACAGAGCTGCTGGTGGCGTGACGGGGTAGGCCTTCAGTGTGAGTGTGGGGCCGACCAAGTGGGGCGGGTTGCACCCGCAGGATGCACCAGCCCTGGGTGGGACCCACGGTGGGGGCTCCAGCCGCCCCTCCAGCTCACACTTGGCCTGCGGTGTTCAGCAACAAGAGACTGTTTCAGAAACAGGAGAGGGAAGAGGAGGAGGCGCCCAGCACGGGGAGGCTCGCGCGCTGCCAAGCAAGCTGGTCCTGGAATTATGTGCAGTCCATATGCCAATTTGCTTTGTCATTGCCTGGCTATTTTTAGAAGCCACTGGCGTATCTAGGAAACCAGAATCTGTTGACTGTGTTTCTTCAGTGTGGGGAGTGTGATTATTTCCCAGAGATGCTGAAGGAATGTGTGAGGTCGGGCTGTGGGAAGGCGACCTCTCCTCCCTGGGTCAGGGCTCACGTGCAGACGGTGCCCACAAGGCACCCTGCCCCTCCAATGGGGTTTGTCTCTGCCTGGCTGGGGGTGAGGCCAGCGTCCAGGTGACCTTTCCCAGATGGAGCATTGACAGGGAGAAGGGGCCTCCTTTTTAGCTCCCAGCCGGAGGGGCCAGTGGGGTCCTTTTCCCCCTTCCCACTCCCCCACCTCACGCTCCCAAAGGTATCAGGTAGGCATTTATCCAGTGGCCTGGGGACAGAGCTGTCCCTTGCTCCCTGGTCCCGAGGAGGAGTAGGAAGTAGAGAGGAGAGGGGATGGTACGGCAACAGTTTGAGCTCAGAATAGGAACCTGGGAAGATTCTCCCACCTCTCTCCACCCAGTCTGGCTCCTTCAAGGGCAATGTGAGTCCTCCAGACACTGCCTAGAATCCAGAAAAGAGTGGCACTTGTTTCAAATCCGGTCAAGTCCTAATGGTCCAGAGACGCCATCTCAGGAGGGAGGGAGTGCCAGCTTTAGCTGGGTTCCTCCTTTGGTAAGACTGTGGTTGAGGGGACTCCACCACAGATTTGCCAGAACAAATTTAAACCGTGAGATTTTGTACTTGTTAACACGTAAATTTGCCCAGCCTGCTTCAGGGACAGCGTCAAATCAGGATTAATGAGCACTTCGGTAAGAGGCAAAATGAGGCACTTAGAATAAAATCCAAACCCTTTAGCCTGACCTTCCAGACCTTATCTGATGAGACCCCACCTGCTCTGCAAACCCATCTCATACCATTCCGCCTTGGCCTCAGGGCGTTAGCCCATCAGGCCTTCTTTCCAGTCCTTGCACCTGCCAATCTCATGCCTGCCTCAGGACCTTTGCACTGGCTGTTGCTTTCACTTCCTCCAGATTATCACAGGGCAACCTCTTCTCATCATTTGGGTCTCTCACAAATGTCACATTCTCAGAGATGCTTTCCCTGAACACCATATCTAAAGTTGCCACCCCCTGCCACACACCCACCATCAGTCTGTTTGGCCTCGTTACCCTCTTTTACTTCATTCTCAGCCCCTATCATTACCTAGATTTCTCTACCACCACTCTTTCCTGAGCTCAGTAGCAGCTTCCCTCGGCCTTTTGCAGAATTCCTCTGTGGCCCCTCCCCAGCACTGTGGACTCACTGCTATCCCAGCACTCGCTGGAATGTATGGAAAGTGTCCATGTGCCCGTTGTCCCCACAAGACCACAAGCTCATTAGGGGTGGAGCTGTGTCTTTACCTCCACCTGCCCAGCACTTAGCACAGGGCCTGTAAATCCCAGGAGACGCTAGAGAAACTTTTTTCCCAAGCCCCACTCCCATCATTCCATATGCGACATGCTTTTTCAACCCTCTTTTCCTGTTTCCAAGTCTCTTCCCAAGCGCAAGTGACACTTTGCTCCAGACTTCTTTTTTGGTCTCCTTGTCGTCTGGGACATCACATTTGCACAGTACTTTACAGTTTACAAAGAGGTTTTCTTGTGTGTGATCATTTCTTCACATCTAAGTCACTCGTATCTCCTCTGGGCTCCGGACTGGCTGGCATCTCTTAGGTAAACATTTACTGAGCACTTATTATGTGCCATGATCGGATTTGGGCATTTTCTGTTTTAGTCTTCAGGGAACCTACCGGATATGTGGGGAGGAATGACCTCATAAAAGCAAGAGGGCAAATCCCCAGGGCCCTCAGCCCACCATTCCATAGTAAGGGCCATTTGCGTTCCAGACTGGCCTTCTCCAGAATGTGCCCATCCAGATTGGTCAAAGTCCAAATGCCCTCTACAGCGGCAGGGGGGTGGCGGGGGGTGGGGCACCCCGTATTAAGGTGGAAAGGAAGGATGGGGTCGTGGTAAGTACAGTGGTCCTGGATGGAGACCTCGGGACCCGTTCTGTGGAGAATTCATTAATTCAAGAAGCCCTGGCTCTTCCCAAGGTCATTAAAGGATTATATACGACCTTGTGTTCCAAAGACCTCTATGAGGAGAAATAGAAATGTGAGGGCTCATTTTCTCCCTGACAGTGACCCTCCCCACCCCCTGCACGTGTGAGATCTGCTGCCTCCAAGGCCACCAGGCGTTTTTCCATAACCCCTCCTCCAGCCAGGCCAGGCCCCCATTACATGGGCTCAGTTCTGATCTGTAATCATGTGAGCTAATGATGCTGGTGAACATTTACTGAGCATGTATTATGTGCCAAGAACTATTCTAAGCACTCTGCAAGGATTAACTCGATCATTACAACTTTTACATAGATGAGCGTGGAGTCTGAGAATAAACACAGTTTTACCTCTCATCCCCAGTCTCAGTGCTCATGGTCTTCCTTTTCTTGCCTTACTATGCGAGCTAGGGCCTTCAGTGCAATGGTGAATGGAAATGGTGAAGGCAGACATCCTTGCCTTGTTACCAGTCTAAGAGCATCCTGTCTTTCACCATGAAGCACGATGCTGGCTGTAAGTTTTTTATAGATGCCTTTTTCCAGTTGAGGAGGTTTGCTGAGAGTTTTTTTTTAAATCATAAGTGGGTATTATACTTGTTAAAATTTCTTTATACATCTATTGAGATGATTATATGGACTTCCTTTTTTTTTAGTCTATTAATGTGATGAATTACACTGAAGATTTTGTATAGAATTGATATTATTTCTTCCCTAAATGTTTGGTAGAATTTATCAGTGAAGCCCTCTGTACCTTGTTTATAACATTCTCTTATCTTTTTGAATTGTGTAGGAGCTGTAGTGGTGAAGTTTAGTCTTTCATGCCTCCTATTCGTGATTTTGTCTTTTTTTTTTTTTTTTTTGTTTGGGGGTTTTCCAATTATTTTTTTTTTTTTTAAGAAATTTTTTTTTTTTTTTTTTTTTTTTTTTTTTTTCTGATTGGGAGTTTTCCAATTATACTCATTTTTTTTAAGAAAGAGCTTTTGGTTTCATTGAATTGGTCTTTGTTTTTCTGTTTTCCATTTCATTGATTATGCTCTTTTCTTTATTGTTTCTTTCCTTCTGCTTACTTTGTTTTTAATTGTCTTTTTTTCCTAGTCTCTTACAGTTGGAGTTTTTGTATCATTGATTTGATACTATTTTTTAGTATAAACATTTAATGCTATAAGTTTCTCTCTAAGCACTGCTTTAGCTACTACATACTGCAAAGTTTGATATGTTGTGTTCATTTGTATTCAGTTCAAAGTATCTTCTTATTTTCTTTGTGACTTTTTCTTTGACCCACGGGTTATTTAGAATTGCACTGTTTAATCTCCTAATATTTGAGGATATTTCAGATATCTTTTTAAAAATTTTTCTAATTTAATTTTATTGTGGTCAAAGAGAAGACTTTGTATTATTTCAGTCCACTACAATGTATTGATACTTGTTTTGTGGTCTATCTTGGCAAGTGGTTTATATGTCCCTGAAGACAGTGTGTTGGGTGGAGTTTTGTAATTATGTCAATTGTGTCAAAAAAAAAGTTGATGGGATGGTTTGGATGGTTTGAGTCTTTTATATTCCTGCTGATTATCAGTCTACCTTTTCTATCAATTACTGAGAAAAGAATGTTCAAATTTCCAACTATAGTTGTGGATTTTCCATTTCTCCTTTCACCTATTTTAGTTTTTGCTTATATCATATCATATATTTTGAAGCTCTATTAATAGGTTCATGTACATTTAGGGTTGGAATATCCTTTTGATGAATTTATTCCTTTAGCATTATAAAATGTCTCTCTTTATCCCTGGTAATAGTCCTTGTTCTAGAATCTACTTTGAAGTAGTCACCCAGTTTTGTTTTGATCAGGGTTTGCTTGGTCTTTTTTCCAATCCTTTACTTTTAACCTATCTGCATCTTCATATTTAAAGTGTGTTTCGGGGCGCCTGATGGCTCAGTCAGTTGAACATCTGACTCTTGGTTTCGGCTCAGGTCATGGTCTCAGGGTCATGGGATTGAGCCCCATGTTGGCTCCACACTCAGTGAGGAGTCTGCTTCTCTTGCTCTCCCTCTGTCCCTCCCCCTGCTTGCAATCTCTCTCTCTCTCAAATAAGTGGATAAATCTTTAAAAAACAAAATAAAGTATGTTTCTTAGAGGCAGCATATAGTTAGATATTGATTTTTTAAAATCTAATATGACAGTGCTTTCTAGTTGAAGTTTTTAGACCATTAATATTTAATGTAATCATTGATATGGTTGAGTTTAAGTCTATTATTTTGCTGTTGATTTTCTAATTGTCCCATTTGTCCTATATTCCTGTTTTTTCTTCCTCTGCCTTATCATGTATTAATTGAGTATTTTTGTGATTCCATTTCAGTGCTTTTACTGGCTTATTAGCCATACTTCTCTTATTTTTAGTGATTAATCTATGGTTTACAGGACATTTTATTGTAAATACAAACATATTTTATTGATTTAAATATGTCATAGTTTATCTTAAAATAATATACCACTTCATATGTAGTGTAAAGAATCTTATAGCAATGTATTCTATCTTCTGACTCCTGTCCTTTGCGATATAGTTGTCATACATTTTATTTCCACATTTTATAAACTCCATAATAGTGAAAATTTTTTGCTCTGAACAGTCAACATTTTTAAAATTTTTTTTTAAAGATTTTGTTTATTTGAGAGAGAGAGAATGAGAAACAGAGAGCATGAGAGGGAGGAGGGTCAGAGGAAGAAGCAGACTCCCCGCTGAGCAGGGAGCCTGATGCGGGACTCCAGGATCATGACTTGAACTGAAGACAGTCGCTTAACCAACTGAGCCACCCAGGCGCCCTGAACAGTCAACATTTTTAAAGAGATTTCAAAAATGAGTAAAAACGTATTTCGATTTACCCACATATCTATTATTCCCAGTGCTTTTCATTCCTTTATGCAAATCCAGATTTTCTTCATTTTCTTTTATCCTGGAAAACTTCCTATAACATTTCTTAGGCAAGACTGACCGTGATGAATTATCTCAGCTTTAATTTAAAAAAGGATTTAACCCGCTTTCATATTTGAAAGATATTTTTGCTGGATATAGATTTCTAGGTTGATCGTTTTTCCTTTCAGTGGTTCGGGTTGTCACTGTGTCACTGTGTTCTGTCACTGTGCACACTTTATGATAAGACAACTGCCCCCTGGCCTTTGTTCCTCTGTATAGAATATTTTTTATCCACCGGCTATTTTTAAGTTTTTTTCTCTCTCTCTCTTTTTCTTTCTTTTGAAGGGGGACAGGGGAAGAGGGAGAGAGAGAATCTTAAACAGGCTCCACACCCAACATGGAACCTGATTCAGGGCTCGATCTCACAACCCTGAGATCATGACCTGAGCTAAAATCAAGAATTGGACACTTAACTGACTGAGTCACCCAGGAGCCCCTATAAGGTTTTTCTCTTTATCACTGGTTTTCAGCAACTTGGGTATGATGTGCCATTGTGTGATTTTTTAAAAAAATGTTTACTTTGTTGGGAGTTCAGTGAGCCTCTTGCATCAGTGGGTTTATAGGTTTTGCCAGTTTTTGAAAAAAAATTTATCATTTTTTCAGATATTTTTCCTGTACCCCCTTTTGGGGGGCAAGGGGAGGTCTCCAATTATACTTAGATCATTTGATGTCACCCTATAGGTCACGGAGATGTTCATTTTTCAGTCCTTTTTCTCTCTCTATTTTGAATATTTCCTATTCCTGTATCTCCAAATTCACTGACCTTTCTTCTGTTGTTGTGTCTGGTCCCCTGCTAATCTCATTCATTATATTTTTCATTTTAGTTATTATATTTTTTTTCATTTTTAGAAGTTTCATTTGGGTCATGTTTATATCTTCTATTTCTAGTCTCATCATGATCATATTTTCTTCCACATTCCTGAGCATATGCAATATATTCGTTATAGTAGTTTCAATATTCTTGAATGCTAACCGTGTCATCTCTGTCAATCTGAGTCATTTTCTATGGATTAATTTTCTCTCTGTCATTGGTCACTTTTTCTTTTTCTCTTTTTTTTTTTTTTTTTTGCTTGCCTTAATTTTTCTATTAGATGCCAGACATGAATTTTACTGTACTGGGTGATTTTTTTCTTAAAAAGTGTTAGACTTTGTCCTGGCATATAGTTACTTGGGATCAGTTTAATCCTTTCAATGCTTGCTTTTACGCTTTCATAGGTGAGTCTGCAGCTGCCTTTCAGCACCACTATTAAGATACTTCCTTTCTGAGGACACTTCCTGATGCATTTATTATAAGATATGTTCACCTTGGCTCATGCGAACATGAACTCTTCCCAGTCCCATTAAAACTCTGGAAATTGTTTGGCCTGCTGCTTTGTGGAGGTTTCCCCAGCCTCATGGAGTTTCATTGCTTGGATATGCATTTCGCTATTCAGCCAAAAATTATCGCTA
>NC_058406.1:92603436-92710931 GCF_002201575.2 Neomonachus schauinslandi | reverse complement strand
TCATTGCTTGGATATGCATTTCGCTATTCAGCCAAAAATTATCGCTATCAAATAAAAAAAATAAAAATTATCGCATAAAATAGATAGATATCGCATAAAATAATATAGATTAAAAAAAATTATCGCATATCATTGCTTGGATATGCATTTCGCTATTCAGCCAAAAATTATCGCTATCGCTATTCAGCCAAAAAATATCCTTTTCACATATCCAGAGCTCTTTCTGATATTCTGTCCAGAACATTCCACCTCTTTCTTCCTGAACTCCAAGAGGCTGGCCTCTCTTTGGTTTCCCCATCCCTGTGCTGCTGCCTGGAAACTGGGTCCAGGCAGTAAGGTGGAGAAATTGTGGGCCCCCCTACACCTTGTTTGATTCCTTTCCCTCAGGAACACAATCCTGTTCTTGTCATCTGATGCCTGGAGTTATTTGTTTCATACATTTTACCTGATTTTGCAGTTGTTTAAGACAAGAGGGTAAATTTAGTCCCTGTCACTCTGTCATGACTGGAAGCCAAAGTGGCAGTATATACTTTCATCATGCTTATTATAAGGATAAGGAAACTGAGGCACAGAGATTAGGCAGCTTGCCCAAGATAACATTATTCTTAGGTGGCAGAGTCCAGGTTTGAGTCCTGATCAGCAGTCTCCACTAAACCATCAGCTCCTCAGGTTTTGCCTATCGTGTTCCCTGCTGTATCCTCTGCACCTAGGGCAGCACCTGGTACAAGGAGCTGGTCCTCAGTAAATGCTGTTGAACAAATAATTGACTAACCAATCTGGGACAAAACAGAGCTCTTTTCAGGAAGGAGAGAGAGGGTATTCAGCCTTTCTTAGAATGCACCCCGGTTGTTTTATACAACCCACCTTAATGGTCCATGCTGATTAGCAAGTGCTGGGATCTCGAGGCCCCAGCATCCTTGTTCACCTACCCCTGCATGCACCTCGAAGATATTCCTGTGTGCAAGCAGCAGTTGCCACTTTCAAGTACCAAATCTGCTGTCTGGTTCCCACATTGAAGCGTATCATTTTAATCATACACTTTCAAGCCAGGAAGCCAATTTGCATTACAAAAGTCAAATTTTTTCCCCAGTGGCGGCGATGCAAAAGACTTGGCTTCTTTTTTACCTTTTTCTAGCGTGGAAGTCCTGGACCAGTAGGAGCTTGATCTGAGTCAGGGCCACACAGAAAGAGGAGGGGACGAAGTCATCTGGCATAGCACACCTCCCTCCAAACCTCCCTGTTTCCTACGCTGCATTTTTTTCCAGGATGGTGGAGGAAAGGAAGCCAGAATTCCCTCGGTGGTCCCCTTATCCAGAACCATAGGTCTGTTTCAGATGACGGCAGAGCAATTGATTGAAAATTATATGCCCATTTCCACATCTGCATAATTTTGCATATTTACTTAATGGCCAAATCAACTCATTTGGATTCTCTCGCTCCCTCTTCCCTCCTGCTTCTGATGGATCATAAAGTCTGGCTCAGCCTGGAAAAATGACCATTTCTTCTGGTCTTGTTTCCACGGGGCAAATTGAGCTCTTTTCAGGAGAATTCTGGGCTCATCCTGGTCCAGCCTCCCAGAATTCAGTCCTTGGTCCACATTCCCCCTCCCCCAGCCCCCGCACTGTGGCCTGGATGATGTCCTTGTCAGCTGAGGTCTGTGCTCAGCCGAGGTATGTGGAGGAAGTGGAGGGGTAGGAGACTGCTTGTCAGGAAGGTTTCAAGCAGACAGGTTGTTGGGCCACCCTGCAGACAAGTATCTCCCTGGGGACTAAGCTGCTGTCACCGTGGATAATTGAATTCCTGCTCCCCAACAGGACATGTTCTGGTAACCTTTAGGATTAATTGCTCTAGCCGACCTCAGCTGCTGCCTCTGGCTGGCTGTCTTCCCCAGTCTTGATCAGAAAGCCCCAGGGGCTCAGTGTCGGACACTGGGCATTGGGACAAGAGTGTGAACTGGGGACTTCTCGATCTGAGCCTTGAGAGATTTCCCACACACACTTTGCAGACGCACCTGTGGATGATGCTGTGCTTCCCTTTTAAGACAAGGCCCATTTTATGCTGTAGACCTTCCTTAGGTGGTTAAAGGAGCTCTAGTTGATGGTGATCTGAAGCGAACAACCATTCGAAAGAGGAAGGCCAAGCTGTCCACCCCCTGTCTTCCCAGGAAAGAACAGCAGTGGCTCTCTCCCGTGTCCAGGGATGGAGAGGGTTTGGGAGTCTCTTACAGTGAAAGACTATGGCCATGCCTCGTGGGCCACTAAAAACTCACCCCTGCTGTGTTGTTCACCAGAACATAGCACTCAGGTGGAAAAGCAGGGAGACGCTGCGGTGGCACCATGTCCCACAGCACAGGGCATGCGTGATTACTTGTAACCAAGATGGCTGTTATCTATTGAGTACTTGGCGTGACACAGGCGCCTCGCCTCCGCATGACCTCATTTAATCCACATGACAGCCCTAAGAAGGATACGGCATGATGACCCCATCTCATGAAGGAGAAAACTGGGGCCGAGGGATGGTAACAGGGAAGGGCAGACAGCTGCTCCCTGGCAGATCCTTCAGAGCATGGCGTGTCTGTGACCAGAGCCAGGGTTTCACTCCCTCTTATCCTCGGAGGTCTTGACAGTAGGACTCTTCCATTTCTTTCTGGGTTGGGGCAGGGGGTTGGCCGTGACCGTGGTGACACTGGGGTTTTCCACATTGCTTGGCAGAGGAAAGCGTTAGCCCCCATGGATCTTTCATGTGAACCATGTGGTGGTGGCAACATTGGAAGGCCTTTTGCTTTTGCCGTTGCTATTCCCTAGTTGCATCTCCCTTCTCCTGCTGAACGATAGTCCATCAATTATCACAGACACGTTCATGTGGACTCAGTGTGCCTCAGTCCGATGCGGGGGAGGAGACCCACCACTGGGCCCCATTCATCAAGTCCTTGCACACTCACCTTCATTTCACTGGGCTCTAGCACTTTGCAACGAGCAGCGTGTCATTATGAGACTTTCCTGGAAAGCCTGATTGGCCACTCCTTTGTTTCTGCTGCCACCTCCCCCCGCCCAGATGGCAGTGGATGTTGCCATGACAACATAATGGGAAGCAATCACACCTATTGTGGGGCAGGGATGTTGACTTGCAGGAAAGAGTGTGTGCGGGGCTGGGGAGATGATGAGAGAAACGTAGACCTTCTTGTGCCCAAGAGGAAACAAAATTAATTCAGAATTGAGGAGCCTGCCTTCTGAATTTTAAGTCCCCACCCGATGCCTATGGAAACTTTATTTATACTCACCAGGTCACATTATTCTCCTCCTGACACAGTCTTACTTAGATAAATAAATAAATAAATAAATAAATAAATGGGCACAGGACCAAGGGCTTTTGACTCATTCTGAACCAAAACTTCGCCTCTGAGATGAGAAAGCCCTTGTTAATATAGTTTTTTTCTTTCCCGTCTTCCTTCCTTCCTCTCCTTTTCTTCATGCACAACCTCTAAAAAGCTGGGGAAGACAATGGGTGGTATTTCCAGGATAACCTAGGAGAAGAGCTCGGATTTATTTTTGAGGCAAAAAAAAAAAGTGTTGAATTAGGTCAAAGAAAGACTCAGGCAAATCGACTGTCAGATTGGAAAGTCCCTGGACCATGGGAGCAGGGTGACACTGGCTGGATGTTAGGAAGGCTGCTTGGGAGACATGGAGCCCCTCTGGGTGGAGAGGGAGCGCCCGCCTCAGAGCCAGAAGACCTGCGTTTCAGTTCTGCTATGACTGTCAGCATGGGTAAGAGGAAGCGTTCTAGTCGGACTCCCAGGGTCCGTTCCTGGCCCTGGCACTTACTAGCTAACCAGTATAAACGTGGGCAAGCCACCTAATATTTATTTGCCTCAGTCCGGGCTGGCTCTTAATTTTACTGGGCCACTTGAACAAGCTCTTTTACCTCTCCGAGCCTCGATTTACCCACTAGTCAAATGGAAATTATGTGGGCCTCCCAAGCAAATATTTGTGAGGGTTGAAGAAGCTACCATGTAGGAGCATGCCTAGCTGCTACTTTCCAGACATACACTAGGTGCTAAATAAATCTCATTCAAATCTCAATCTATTCTTCTAAAGGGAGAAGGGAGTAGAGAGGATCTTAAGATTCTCAGCCACCCCACACAAAACATAGCTTGAAAATGCCTCTGGCGGGCAACTCTTCATTTTCTCCTTCTCGACTATCAAATATTTGCAGAGTGCTGAGCTTAGCTGGGTGCTGTGGAGAGCCAAAAGTGCAGGATGTTCTGCTTCAAGGTGCTTTCTGGGGGCCCAAGGGGAAAGTCATGCAGGTAAAACAGTGATGTCTGCACAGTGAACTGCAGAATCTCCTGCCCTCTAACTAAGCCAGGCCTGTGATAGGCATTCTACGAGTATTTGAATGTCAGGTAGAAAGACAAGGAGACGCTGAGACAGGCTGGGGACATTATAAAGGGCCTGAATCCATTGAGTGCTAGGATGGTTATGAAGGTGGGTAGGGGTCTGACATCAGAGCAGGCCTTTGAAGTGTAGATAGAACACCTGCCCCTGCTTGTCTTCATCGGGGCTCTGCTTCTGAGCAGTCCTCGGGGGGCAGAGACCCAAAACTCCCCCTCACAGTCCACTGGCCTGCCCTCAGCCCTGTCAGGTGCCACTTTCCCTTGCCATATCCACAATGTATATGCACATAGGAGAAATTCAAAGGACATGTATTAGTTCTCTATTACTCTGTAACAAAGTACGCCAACACTTAGTTACTTAAAACCAGAAACATTTACTATCTCACAGATTCTGTAGGTCAAGAAGCCAGGTGCGGCTTCTCCAGTTGGACGCCTCTGGCTCAAGGACTGTCATGTGGTGGCAGTCAAGATGTCACCCAGAGGGGTGCCTGGGTGGCTCAGTTGATTAAGCATCTGCCTTTGGCTCAGGTCATGATCTGAGGGTCTTGGGAATCAAGCCCTGCATCCGGCTTCCTGCTCGGTGGGGAGCCTGCTTCTCCCTCTACCTCTGCCGCTCCCCCTGCTTGTATGCTCTCGCTCTCTCTTTCTGTCAAAATAAATAAATAAAATCTTTAAAAAAAGGAAAAAAGATGTCACTCAGAGCTCAGTCATCTGAAGACTTGACTTGCGAGCTTGTTGGCCCATCTCAGTCCCTCACCATGTGGCCTGCCTCTTGACCTGGCAGCTGATTTCCCCCAGGCAATTGATCTAAGAGAGAGAGAGCCCAAGGTGGACACCACAATCTTTTGATAGTCTTGGAAGTGAGAGTCCCATCACTTCTGCCTTGACAGAAGCAAGTCATTAAGTGAAGGCCACACAGAAGTGTGAATACCAGAAGGCAGAACCATTTTAAAGGCTGCCTACCATAAGACACAGGATGCTTCTTCTTCCAAGTCCACCAATCAGAAAGGAAAACCACAGTGCACTGGATGGAGAGTCCTTTCCCTTGAGCTATATTGCACATGCATAAAGCAAACTCTGCCTTCTAGGTCTTCTGGGTCTGAGGATGACATCTGGGACTTCCCGAACACACCCCAGTGACGAGTCTGTTCCCTTGTAGCGATCAGTTCAGTTCATCCATCTTTATGGAGTACTGTGCCCCCTCAAAGTGTGGCGGATCATGATGGATGGCCGAACAGCGGGGACAGGAGGCCAGTGTGGGCAGGTGTAGACCAGAGAGGGAATGAGGGCAGAGATGTCATATCGTAAAGGGTACTCTGAGTCGATGCCGAAGGACACGATGTTAGCCAGCAGTGGGGAGTGGGTGTTGCAGTCAGCGGGGACAGTGGTAGTTCAGGGGGAGAAAGGCATCCTGCGTGGGGACTGCAGACGAGTGTGGGAGAGTCGGGAGCATGGAAAGCTCTGGACACAGCCGCACCTCAGTTAATTGAGCAGCAGATTCTCTAGTTCTCTTTGGATCCACCTCGATGACCTGATCAGACTGGACTCAGGAGGGGATGCTCTCTGTGCACTGGTTGATCTGGAATAAGGAAGGAGTGAACAGTCACGGCCCCATCCCCCAATTCGAGCAGCAAGGATGGAGGGGCTGTTTCTGAGCCTGGGCTAGGGCAGAGAAGCAACGTGCGGGAAGCAGTGTCCTGAGAGAGAACCAGGTCAAGGCTAGCGCAACGTTCAAAATTCAAGTCACTAGTCTGGTTTGATGAGACAGGAAAGATTTGTGATTGCTTGGTTTTTGAATAATATAGTGATCTGCCGGGTGTCACAAGCCACGAATAAATGACCAACTGCCAAATAACTGATCCCGACACAAGGTCACATAAGATCAGAGAGGGTGAAGCTTCTCTTTCCAGAGCAGTGTGGTCAAGGTGGTACTCTAGACAGAGCTGTCAAGCCAGGCAGGATGTTTGCTGGGTAGGATGTGCTGGGTCCCAGGCAGGTGTGCTCATAATCATCACCCCAGAGGCTGGGGGTCAGAGGAATGGGTAGGGTGGGTGCTCTGGACCCCCACAAGCCCTTCAGAGCAGGGAGTCCCCCTCTGTCTCTCCACCCACTTTCCTAACTTGATAGCTCTTTCCTCACATTTAGGAGTCTAGGAAAGGAAAATGAGCGTCCTCCCCACATACCATCCAGTCAGGTATGGATCTCCCAAGGCTACTTCTGGGCTCATAGAGCTTGGCGGTAAGAGAGCTCTGAATGAGAGCCAGGACACATGGATTCCCTCTGGTTCTCCAGGCAGCTGGTTACTGTGCCTGCTGCCAACTCACTGCCCTTCTCAGAGCTATGGGGTCCTCGTCCGTAAAATGAAGGGGCCCAGAAAAGTGGTTCTCCAACTTGGCTGCTCATTAGAATTGCACAAGGGGCTTTCTGAAGTGGGTGATGCCCCTTGAGAGAGGAGATGAGAGATGGGGTACGGCCTGGGCATTGCTATTCCTTTAAACTGACCTGGGGGGGCGGTTCTGACGTACTGCTGGGCGGAGAACCACAAGAGCCATGAGAGCCACGAGCTTGCCGAGGCTCTCGAAGCATGGCCAGTTTCATGCTTGACTCCCAGAGGACTGCACACCACAGCCACCCGGGGCCCCAAAACACAGCCTCTGGCTCCTGACGCAGAATCCCAGGATCAGAGTGAGACCCGGGAGTCCTCACTGAAGCCTCTCCCCCCGGTGTCTGTGATGCCACAAGTTCACAGTCCAGAGCTGGGGATGCACCAGGCACCCTCTGCCACCATCACAGCTAGAAAACTCGAGTGTGTCCCTTCTGTCGCTTACCAGGGGTCCTTGTGAAAGGCACCGAACCTCTCTCTTCTCACATCAGATTAGAGTGATAGCCATTCCTCCCAGGGTTGTGACAATCCACTGGAAGCCTGGGACAAATGGTATTACTGTTTCTATTATTTTCCTGCTGCCCGAGTGTTCTGGTTATGCGTTTCTACACTGGTACCTCCTCCATGTCTCTTGGGGTTCAGCACCCAGCACCTGATGCTGTGTGGTCACAGATGCTTAAGCAAAGGGTGTGGATGGAGATAATGAAGACCTGGGCCTGCTCTGGAGCGTGCCTCAGAAATCCACTGGAAGAACAGGACCACGCAGTTTCTAAATCAGTCATTTGGGCTGGTTTAGCATGAAAGGCTCTGATGAGCCGGGACTGATTCATCCATTCTTGGTGTTCTGGGGAGGCACATGGAAGAGGTCCCTGAGAATGCCGTGGACTTCCGGCATGAATAACACCGCCTGCCTCCCCCTTCATCGCCCACAGGGCTGCACTCTCCGCAGGTGGCCTGGACACAGAGCCGTCAGCCCGGAGTGGCCAGGGCAGAGGGACAAGCCCACGAGGGCGGGCCAAGTCTGTCTCTCCACAGCCAAGCCCCTGTCCTCTCCCCGCTGGATTGTGCCAGGTCGCCATGGTGACTTCCTGTCCCTCAGTATGTCAGGGCTCTATCAGAGCTGATCGGTGGCAGGTGCAGATAAGGGTCTCTAAGCAGGGGCGGCTGTCACGCAGGCTGCTGCCGCCAAGCATAGCATCGATCTCGCCTGTACCCATGCCCAGAGGACGAGGGAGGCTGGGGGGGAGGAGGGAGCCCTTTCTATATTTAGCTCCTGCACTGGTACATCCCGATGGACAGCTTCGAAAGAGGCTGACTTCCAAGCCCAGCACAGGAAGGTTTAACATTCCTCAATTAGGCACACTCTCCATGGGCTGTGTTTCGCCCATTGAGAAGGTTTAAAAAATAGGTAAAAAGGAAAGTAAGAGAGAAGAGAACAACGAAGCCAGGCTGCTCTGTAGCAATCAGGGGAAACTGGCCCTACCCAGCTCCTCCACCCACCGACCCACCCCTACCCCATCCCTGCACCTCCTGGAGAGTGGAGGGGGGCTTCCCCGGGCAGGTGTTGGAAAATGCGACAGGAGCATCCAAAAACAGGCTTCTCTGGATTGTTGAGCAGTCAGTTTGGTCCCTGAGACATGGTCCAGAGCAGAAGCAGAGCCCAGAGGCAATTGCGTATTTGCCCCAGGGCCCTAGATCAATGACCCTTCTGAGGGGCTCCACCTTTGGAAGGGGGCACAGGAGGGACTTGGGTCACTGGGAATCCAGGTTAATGGCCTGATGGCCTGGGGATTTGCTCTGCACCTCCAGCCTCCCTCCTGCAAAGCCCTCCAAAGAACCCTGAAAGAGATGGAGCACACCAAGGGAGCTGGAGGGCTGACAAATTGTTTATGTACTTGAATTCACCAGGTAATTGCATGTCCTTCGCTTTGCTTCTGCCGCCCAGCCCTAGACCCCACCAGGGGCCTAGACTGAGCTCCCTCAGCCCCGGGCATTGCAGAGAGGTCAGCTCAGGAGAGACTGAGGTTCCTGAAATTCCAGGAACACAGGCATGAACAGGAGGAGACAGAAGGACAGACCCAGGGACGCTTATGCAAATGAGCCTAATGTGAACTGGCCGGGAGGGGCTGTGGGAGGAGCAGTCAGTAGGTCTGGGGGACTATGAGTAAAGGTGGGGGGCCCCCTGACTCAGGCCTTGCACCCCCTCCCCAGCTAGTCTGTGTGGGGAGTATCTAGCCAGCCTGGCATTCTTCAGGGATGTCAGTGGTGCCAGGTGAAGGGTTCGGCGCCAAGTTCATTATCATTGTTCAAATTCTTCTCCACTGTGGCAGTAGATGCAAATGACCCTGCTGCTTAATGAGCAAGTTAAAAGACAGATCAGAAGTCGATGGCTTTTCTGCAGGACACTTTGCTCTGCAGTGTCACTCTGAGCCTCGGAAACTAGTGGCCTTCAGACACCTGAACCGTGGCTGGCCCGGGAGGCCCCGAACAGGTGCCACGCCCAGGGTGCTCGACTTTGTGTAAGCTGCGACATTTGGAACCTCTTCCCTCTCCCACGACATTCATGCTGTGTGACCCTCCCCCTCCCACCAGCCACCTGCTCGGCCTTCTCTGCCCTCTTACCCGGGCTAATAAGTAGGCACCAAGGAAGACCACAGAAAACAGCCAGGCATGGGATCTGGCACTTTCCTTGTGTTCCCCCTGGTCTGCTGGTCCTCGGGCGCTCAGAGATGGTGAGCCAGGCCAAGTGTATGTCACAGGCTGGTGCCAAAGTGAAAGAGTCCTGCCTCTCTTTCCGGACAGCCCAGTCCTGCTCCAGAACATACTGGGTAAAGGATTCCTCCTGGCCATCAGGGTCTGTTTCTGAGATCCTGCAGCCTGGGCTTATGTCCGTGCATAAGTATATATATATGAGTATATTTATTGTGTATTTCTATGCCTATCTATGTAAATATATATCTTTAAAAATGTATATTTATAGCAAAGCACTGTGCTGTTTTCTAAAGTGCGTTGAAAATGGACAGAGGAGTAAATGAAGATAACCCTGGTGTTGGCTGAGCACTAGCAGATTCCAGCCATTGTATTAGGTGCTTGACACCAGTGTATTTAATTTATGCCTCACAACAACCTTGAGGTATTACCCCCATTCTGCAGCTGAGAAAACTAAGGATCAGAGAGGTTAAACTTGCCTCTCCAGGGGCGTAACACTGGAAAGTGGCTGGCAAAGCTCAGACTTGAATCCAAAGGATCTCCTGGCCCCAGAGCTCTGAAACACGAGCCACAAATTACATGTGGTTCTTCTCTTAGGGACGTAGATGCTAGTGTGCTGTGGGCATAGACAGGCACATTCACAAACCGCTAGAATTACAAAGTGCTGAGGAGGCAGGGGTGGGAGTTGAGTCAACCAGTCTCCGAACAGGAGTGCTAGATCCAGGGCTGCCCAGGAGCTGTGGGCGTGGCGGGGGGGCATGTCTCAGCTGCGCTTCTTGTCTCCCATCCATACTCACCTGTGTCCTGTGGTGCCTTTCTCCCACCCAGTTGCTGTCTGTTGTTCCAGGGTCTGGAGGAAGCCCAGGGCAGTTGCTACTGGGAACAGGTGTTTTATGAAGTCACTTGCCCGTCACCTGCTCTTTCTCCACCCCTTTAATCCCTGAACCCTAGATTCTTTGACTTATAGTACAAGGTGCCCCACATATTAGATTCTCTGAAGCCTGGGTTCACTCGGGGACTAGCCTCCCCGTCACTGCTAATCTGTGTTCTGTGCCCGTCTCAGGCCCCCTGGCCACGTGCTGGGAGCAGGGATCCACCACCCCTCATTCACCTGCTGTGTCTGACAGGTGCTTCAGCATCTTTGTGCTTTAGAAACTCAAGCACTGGCCTGGGCATCAGGACACGTGGCATCTTACTCAGCCTTGCCACTGCGTAATGGAGTGGCCTGGAGTCCTACGCTTCTGTGGGACTCTGCCTTCACTCGACGGTCTCTCAGTTCCCTTCCAGCACTGATAGAGTAGGGTTCTCATAGGGCACAGGGCTCCTGGGGACCTGGGGGGTAAGGCCACAGGGAGACAGCCGCTCTCAAGGACAGTCTGGCTTCCAGCTTCCAGCCGGGTGAGGTCAGGCTTTGGGCCCCCAGTCAAGAGGTTTTGCTGGGTCTTTATAAGTACCTCTCCCAGGGAGGAGAAGGCATTCTCCCTAGCTCCGTCCCCAGGAAGTAGTGGTAATGAGCCTCCCTGCACCACACAGAGGTAGGGCCCTGCGTTCAGTGCTCTGTTTTAGCATTTATTGTCCTGACCCAATTTTATGCGATCTCATTCTCAAGCCTAAGAACTGCTCCTCTATTCACAGGGTTTCTCTCCATGTCCCTAGTGCCTAGCCAGGGGCCTGCTGCTGCCCAGCAAGTCAGCTGTGATCATTTGCTGAGGACCTAAGTGAAAAATTTTGCACTGGCCTTTGGAATACCATCTGAGTCTTTGGCTCAAGCTGGAAGGCATTTATGCTAATGAGCGTTGATCTCACCTTTCCAAGGAGAAGGTAACTCCTTTAGGAAGGTAGCTCGACTTAATTCTCCTGTATCTTGCATAAGAGCTCACCCATTCTGGGCATAAAGATGTGCTCAGTATAAACGTGTTAAAAATGAATGGAATGGAATACAACATAATCACCTTTTGGACCCCAGGGATGACCGCTTAGATTCTTTGGGCATGCCACTATTTAGCCTTAATTACCTGACTTCATATCAGCTCTGGGAATCAGTCTGACCGGATGTTAAGATCTTGCTTCTGCATAGCAGCCAGCGAAATAATAGGGCCTTATACTGAATGCTGAGTAGGTGACATCGTTGCAATAAATGCTTTACTACCACTCATCTCATTTAACCCCAGTAACAATCCTTCTCTATTCATTTATCCGCCCAGGCAGCCGGGAGGGGTTGAGGGCTTGCTGTTGGGGAGGCACCGGGTATGCAGTTGGTGTACAAGGTACACACAGTCCTGTTTTCCCCGTGGTACAGAGGAAGAAATGCACTCAGGGACTCCCGGTCACTTGCCTCTGGTCACAAAGCTCCTGAGGGCAAGACTGCATCTAGATCTCCTTTTTCTCTTCACAACATCAGGGAAAGGGTGCCCCTTCTGCCAACTCACGCTCGTAGCTGGCTTGCAGGGTGGAGTGGGTCCCCGTAGACACTGGCAGTGCCTCATGCAAAGGGATGCTCGGCCGGTAAACATCGTGGCCAGCGGTCCCGGAAGTCCTCTCTCTGCGGGGTGGGTGAAGGTACGAGGGAAATGTACCTGTACCTCTCGGATTCAGCATCATCCCGGCTTTCAGGGGGACAGGCAGACGTTCTCTTTCCTGCCAGAGGTGACACAGGGGAGTGGTGTGGGGGAGCAAAGGGAGGGCTTGAGTGAGGGTCTCTGGGGAGAGACCCAGGGGAGGCACGAGTGAGTGACCAGCATCCCATGGAGCCTGTGGGTCCACGTCCCTAGGGCATGCCCACATATACCCCCGTGTGGTCAGGTGGCCGGCATGGGGGTGGCCGGCAATTCTAGTCCCCTCTGTCCTCCTTTGCCCCACCCTACACTCACACATGCACACGTGTTCCCAGCTCACACTCACGTGCACACACGTGTGCTCACACACATTCTAAGGGGAAATTCAAAACAACCTTCCTGGCACTGCACGGCAAGTGGGATTCAAGCTCCCGCTACGGGGGACCCACTGTGGTTGGGTAAGGGAGCAGGCAGCCGCAGGGGTTGGGTCGGGGTGTGGGGTTGGTGGAGAACTTGGTAGACCTTTCTGCAGACACATTGCTCCTGTCGCCTGGAGCCAGAGACAGAGGACAGGGCTGCTTTCCTCCCCCACTGCAGTCCCAGCCTCAGGTCCAAAAACCAAAGAGAAAGGCTTTGCTAGACAGAAGTTCATCAGTAACAAAGGGAGGGAGGTGGAGGATGGAAGGGGAAAGGGGCCTGTGGCCTCCGTGTCCATGCTTTACTCAGTCCTTCTGAGAGCCAGCTGAAGGGTCAGCCTGAGTCTCCCTGTTCTGCAGAGGAGGCAGGCAGGGTTCATGGCAGTCTTATTAGAACAGTGGTAAGCTAGGGCTTGGGCCAAAAGCAGGGAGGGCACCGAGCAAAATTTTCGCCAGTGACCCTGCACAGACAGATCAGCAGCTAGAAGTCCTTTGGTGCCCTGGGCGCCTAATGCTGGGAGGTTGGAGAGAAGGAGGGAGAAATTCTACCATAGCCACTAGGTGGGGGGAGGACAGATCATGCCACCCCTCTGGATCTAGCGTGACAACCAGTGTCACTGATCACAGGGGAAGGAACAGTTATGAGATGGGCTGAGCCCCTGGCAAATCCTGGTCCTTAAGTAGAGAAGCCGCGGGATCCCCACATCAGGCTGGCCGGTGGTCCTGCAGCCCCCCAGTGTGGGGCATATGTCTCCGGGGAGGCCTTGGAGTATGTCCCCTACTCCCACCTCTGCTCCTGGCTGTGACCTCAGCTTAGACCTCACTTCCTTTGGGAAGCTGTCCCCACCCCCACACTGTGGTTTCTGCTCTTTCTGTCCCCCTGCCCCCCTCCCCTAGGACTCTGGGCTCCTGAAGGGCAAGGCCTAGACTTCGTTGACAGCTAAAGCCCCACACTCAATGAACAACCGAGTGAAAAACCTACTCAGTGTTCATGGTGCCGCTCTACTCAAGCTTTCAACTCACCCAGCGCTTACTGAAAGTCACCTTGTGCCAGACCCCTAGGGACCCAGTGACGAGTGGATGAAGTCCTGGCCACAGTCCCCCAGGGTGGCGGCCACACATCTCCAGCCGTCATCCCTCGAAGTCTATGTCAGACAATGATCAGGTTAACAGCTGCTCTCTCTAAGCCCTTCCTGTGCGCCAGGCACTGGCGGGGCGAGCGGTGGGTGGTGGGACAGCAGATGAAGGGGCAGTTCCCCCAGGGACTTCTCAGAGCCAGTGGCTGGGCTTTGGGGATTCATTTTAATTTCCCGCCGCAGAGGTACAATCAAGGGAAAGAAAGAGATAATAGGAATTAAAACGACTGGAGTCCTTCCCTCTCTAAGCGCTCCACACGGATTAATTGATTCCCTCCTCACAGTCCCAGTGGACCCTATTTTACAGCTGAGGAAATGGAGCCAGAGCAGAGAAGTGACACGCCCAGGGCCATAGCTACAGCATGGGGCTGGGACCCAAAGCTGGGCAGTTGGCTTCCTCAGCTCGCCTCTCGAGGATGCCCAAGGGCCGACGAGGCTGGGTGGGGGGAGAGGTTCTGTTTTACAGAAGGAGGGCTGTGTTTGGAGATGGGGTGACCTCCAAGGTCCCAAAGCCTTTAGCGGTCTAAGGCAAATCTGGAAATAAGTGTTTTCTCCTTTACGACTGACCTGTGTTTATCCATCCTTCAGATTCTTATGGAAACAAAGTACTAGGTGCATTCCTTGGTTTGAGACCTGGTTCTGAAGACCAGGACCGAATGCTCTTTACGTTGCTGTTCCCTCCTCATCCATATATATACCTAAGCCCACAGCCCGCACCTACATCCAACCTCCCTCACTCACATCCTGATGATCTAGCCTCTTCCTGTACCCCAGACACTGACCCGTGGGCCCATCTGCCTTTGCCTCATCTCAGTGCACACCTCCCAGACCTGCAGGCCCATCCCCACAGGGTCCCACACGTACCCAGGTCCACACTCTCCCACCCCTGTGCCCCCATGCCCCCCCCCCACATTCACATGGACACACACACAAGCCCCTGCCACACGCAAAACCAGGGGACACTGAAGGGACACTGAAGTGTCCTGAAAGGACACTTGGACTGAAGTCTGGGCAATTTTCTGGGGTGAGGAGACGAGAGAACGAACCATGGAAGGCAGGAAGGACGCCCCCACCTCTCAAGGCTTGAGGACCCCCAGCGAGCCGGCAGCCAGGCCCCGAGGCTGGGAACTTTGGTGCGGTGGAATTGTTCAGTTGTCACAGCTGAGAACCCCGAGAAACCCCACAAACCCCAAATGCTAGCAAGGATTGATAAAAGCCTCCGGAGTTACTGGGCCAGGCAAATACTGAAGGAGGGCCCGTGCCCATGGGCATACCTTCGCTGAACTGGCGTTCAGTTGCCAACCCGGACGCCTGGGCAGCTCAGTCGGTTAAACCTCTGACTCTTGATTTCAGCTCAGGTCATGGTCTCAGGGCCGTGAGATCAAGCCCACATTGGGCTCCATGCCAGGCGTGGAGCCTGCTTAAGATTCTCTCTCTCTCTCCCTCTCCCTATGTCCCTCCGTGCTCACACACTCTCTCTCTCAAAAAAAAAAGGCTTTAAAAATAGTAGTTGCTAGCCTTCGCTGTGTGCCGGAAGCCTCTTACCACTTACACAGGTATTAATGCATTTAATCCCTATAACGACCCCATGAGGAAGGTACTGATAGTACTCCCACTTTACAGAAGGTAAAACTGAGGCACACAGAGGTTAAGTAACTTGTCCAAGGTTTAACAGCTAATAAACGAAGGAGCCAGTATTTGAACCTAGGCAGTCTGAGAGCTCATGCCATTAACAACATTTGATGACAGTGCTCATGAAGGGTGAGCTACCTCCCATTTTGGCATGACATTTTAGAGTTTAAACACACTTTATTTAGCCCACTTGAACCTACCAGCCGGCCTCAGAGGTGATTCTCATTATTCCCATTTTACAGATACGGAAATGGAGATCAAAACTTTAAAAGTATTATTTACTGAACAGCTGGTAACAGAGTAGAGCTCAAGCCCAGCTCTGTCAGTTCCAGGCCCGGTCACCTCCTCGTTCTGGGCCTCAGTTTTTCTATCTGTAAAGCAAGGAAGAACTGTGCCTGCTCCCTCCTGGTTTCCAGGAATGCATAGCATGGTATTAAGAATAAAATAGGAGGTAAAGCAAGTTGAAATCTTCTGGGTGTAGAGCTGGGAATAGGTCCCTTCCCAGTGCCTCTGTCTTATATTTTTACCACATTTAACTCAGAAGGCAAGTGAGCTCTTGACCATCATGCTATGCAGGGAGGCGATGGACTCTGGAATCCGACAGAGTCGGGTTCAGCTTCTGCCCTGATACGTAGCAGCTGCGTTCTTGGGGAAGTCACTTCGCCTCTCTGAGCCTCTGTTTCCCCTGCCGTCCCGGGGCTGGTACCAGGGCCACCGTGAAGAGAAATGAAGGGACGTGTGAGGAGTATCTGCCCATCCCGTGAGGCAGGTAAGCCCACACGTCCCGGTAGTCACTGAAAATTATCCTCATTATTTTTTAAATTTTTTTAAAAAATTTTTTAAATTTTCATTTCAGTTTCAATGCGGGACTTGAACTCACCACCCTGGGCCTGAGACCTGAGCTGAGATCCAGAGTCAGGCTCATTATTTTTATGGTTAGTCCTGGCAGTGCCCGTGCCTGAGGGGATGGCACCACTGCTTCCTGAACTTTCTCCTGGCATTGAACCAGGCTTTCTTCGAAGAAATGCTTTTCCACACTTGCGGTGGCCCCAGATGGGGGACTAGTCATATCCTTACCCCTGGGAGTTCGAGCAGAGCCTCCCCTCAGGTGGCCCTGCGGGGGGAGCCAGCTGCCTTTCCTCCCGAGCTTCCTGCCCACCTACTGGGCCCTGTGGAGAAGGGGTTACTCTGCAGCCCCCTGACTCATCCTGCCGCTGAATAATCCGGGAAGGTGACTGATTTAGGGAACATGCCAATTTGATATCAGGGCCTGATCACTGAAACGCAGCTCCCCGGGGAAGAGAAAATGAAAAATATGACTAAACTGTCCTCCCACACGGGCTGTCATTAAAACAGTGCTCGGTATGTCACAGATATTTTTGCTTCGTCTCCAAATAATTTGTTCTTCCAACTTAAAATTTTTTTCTTAATTTAATTTTTATTGCCCCTTCCTCCACCTTCCCATTTGGTATGCACTTTGCACTGGGAGGCCGAAGGAAGGCCTGTCCTCCCTGCCGTGGCCCTCAAAGTTCAGGCAGAGACGCCCCCAGATAGGCTGAGGCAGAATCTTCCCTCTGCCTGCCTCCTCCCCTTCCCCTTCTTCCCCAACCTTCTGTTCAGCCCCCTCCCCCTCTTCCCTCCTCTTCCTCCTTCTCTCCATTCCCCGCACCCCCAGCCTGTCTCTCCTCCTCCTCCGGCAGCTCTGACTTTGGCTCTGCCCTGTGGGTAGCTGGAGAATACCATGAACTGAGGTCTCCAAGGCCCACCAAGGTCAGTGCAGGCCCCACTGCTGAGAAAGCATCTATTTGGGTAATTGTTTAGCAGAAAGAAATCCTCAGAAAGGTTGGACACATGTAGGCCCAGAGCCTTGCCCACAGGCTCAGTCGGATAGTCAGGGGGCGTCCGTCTCCCCAGCCACTCAGGACCCAGGGGGCTCCGGGCCTGGGGAGGCTGGGCCAGTCTTTTCCTGGGGCAGCCCCCACTGACCCCAGCTTGGAGCTTCCTGCATTACCACCCACGCAGCGCCATTTGGTGACGGTCATTCCGCCCGTCTTTAGCTCGTGGGGAGAAAGCCAGTCAGTGTTTACTACATGCAGGTACGGGGAGAGGGAGTGTCACAAATGAGACAGAGTTCCTGCTCCTGCATTTTGGGGAGGGGTGGGTAGGTGTGGGGGAGACATAAACAAACATGGAAACGGACAAACACACAAGTGACTAAGATAACTTCAAGCTAAGTGCTGTGAAGGAGCTGGAAGAGGGGATGGGAGGAAAGACAGCTTTCCTAGGGTGCTGCAGAAGGGCCTGCGAGACCCAGGGGTGCACCCTGATGGGAGGAGTCACTCTGCAAAGACGAGGGGGGAGAGCATTCCAGGCAGAGAGAACCCGCTGCTCAGCTGGGGGACGACTGGACCTGTCTGAGAGACAGGAGGGACGCGATGTGGCTGGAGCCAGTCAACTGGGGGCCAGTGAGGAGGCAGCCAGCCACAGACCCCGGGGCCTTGCTCCCTCACAGGCCAAGGGAGGATCGGGAAGATTTTAGGTGCCATGGAAAGCCATTGGAGGGTTGGAAGCAGCGGCTGATTGGATCTGGCTTATGGTTTAAATCGCTAACTCTGACGCATGTGTGAAGGACGGGTTGTGGGGAGCAAGAAGGGCCAGGGTATGCACGGAGGAGGCTGATTGCAGAGGGTGCAAGGGGGTCTCAGACCTAGCTCTTCTGTCCTGCTGCCCAGCTGCAGGCTGATTACACCTAGCATGTCCAGAGCTCTACCTGCTCTAGTCCCGTGTCCTAAGACAAGGGACAGGCCCCGTGGAGAGGCTAACACAGGGTGGGCCACAGAGTAGAGTAAGAGGGAGCACATGCTGAATGTTCCAGACGCCTGTATTCTGGGAAGGACTTTATGTGCATGGGGACTCCTTCAGAACTTAGGGATTTTAAAAGGATCATCCCCCATCTCCCCCACATACACCTTATCCTCCAGCCTCACCACCTCATAAGTCCCGAGCTTCCGGTGGGAGGCTGTGTCACTCTTCCAAGCCTTCCTACTCGTCTCCCATCTCTCTGAACACCTCCTGAGGGTCTTCTCCCCACAGTCCCTGGCAAACTCCTGCTCATCCTTCAAGCACCAACATGTCACTTTCTCTGCCGACTGTCCCCAGACCCCACCTACCTCCCCCCCCCCCCCCCGCCCAGGGGGAGTCCAGAGCTTCCTGCTCAGAGCTACCCTGTACCCCTCTAGCCGCCACAACCGGCTCTCGCTGCGTGGTAATGATCTACTTGTCTCCCTTTAGGAACTGTGAGCCCCCAGGGGGCAGGGACTGGCCTCTCACACCATCTTCCTGTGCTCAGCCCAGAGCAGCTACTCGACAAGCGTCTGCTAACACAGGACCTTCCCTCTTGGTCATCACTTCAGCTAAAAGCCAAGCTGTCTAATCACATCTGCAAACCGAAGGCTGCTCACCATTCGGGATCAACCCGGAGCAAAACCCACCTCCTCCAGGAGGTCTTTGATTTGGAAGGCTCCTTTGCTGCATCCTCTCAGCGCTTGGGCTTCCAGTTTCAATCCCATGCCTTCCCAGAATATGTCTTCCAGCAGATCTTCCTGCCTACTTCCCTTTTGTCCGTTAATTGGTTCCGTGGATAGTTATCGTTCTGTCTCAGCTGAAATGTCAGAGCCTCCCTCCCTGAATGCCATTCTGGAGAGCTCCCACCACCCATCCATTGTTATTGTATGCGTGGTACTGTGGATCTTTCACTAGCATGCATGTTGATTTATTTAATGTATAGTCTTCCCCAGTCCGATGCGAGTTCCAGGAAGCAGGGCCTGGCCTGGCCTGTCTCACTCCTAGCTGCCTCCCTACCCATGGTAGGCACCCGGGAATCATTCTGTGAGCAGATGATTCTTGAGCTCTTCCTGTATCTAAATTGTTGCTATAGGCACCATGGCCCTTTCCCTCAGAAAGCATACCATCTGCCTGAGGTCTCGAGACTCAGGCCTTGGATAACTGGCCCACAGATCCGGGCAAAGCCCAATAAATGCTATACAGGTGCTGTTAGTGGTGAAGCAGAGGAGAGTCGGGGTGGGGCCGGAGCAGCAGGGCAGGTTTCATGGAGGGCATGAGGACAGGGGCGAGCTTTGGGCACTCTCGCTGCCAGGCCTTTGCCTGTCCAAAAGACCATGCTCTACCTTTTCATGACCCTTTAGCAACTCTGTTTGCTCTTTCAGTTCCAGTCACTCCTTCTCCAGGAAGCTTGCTCCTCTCCCACATGCTCAAGGCTGTGGGACCCTGGACCTCCATCCCCTGGAAGATTTATCACATAGCTTCGGAATGGCCTTTTCTGTTTTCTCCTACACACACACACACACACACACACACACACACACACACACACACACACACACACACACACTACAGAGTTAGCTAAATGAGGACAAAGGTGCTGTGTGATTCATCTTCAGTTCCCCAGAACCTAATACAGTTCCTGGAACACAGAAGATGCTCAGAAAGTATGGGTAGAATAAATGAAGATGGGGGCTTATTACCTTCCCTGATGGGCAAGGAATTCCCTAAGTACAGGCACCAATTCATTTGTTAATTCAGCACATATTTATGGAGTGCTTACTCTGTGCCAGGCACTGTTCTAGGCTCTGGTACAACTGTCAACAAGACGGACCAAGCTCCCTGCATTCCAGGAGGTTACATACTGGCCAGCGGACAGGCAAGACAAGATAAGTAAGCAGAGTGATAGGTTAGATAGTGATTAGTGTGACGGGGAACAGCAAAGCCAAGAAGGGGGCAGGCAGTGGCGGGGGCGGCTGTGCCACGTTTAACAGGTAGTTAGTGTTTGTCCCCAAGAAGGGGTTGGTGGGATGCCCTGTGGGAGGTGAGGGGCCCATGTGGAGCCACCTCTCCTGCAGGACTCCAGCAAGTCGGCCCTCTCTCTTCTGAAACACCAACTTCTCTCTAATGGACCATTCCCATCAGCTTCAGACATCCTGTTATTTCTTCTTTCTTGAAGGACCTTCTCGCCGCACCCCCCACCACCACTTCCTGCTAACTAACAAACCTTCTTTGCTTCTCGTTGCAGTAAAACTCCTTGAAGAAATGTTCTGATTCATCTCTTCCTATTCTCTTTCTTCTTTTCTTCTCCTCTTTCTAACTTGATAAACATTTCCTGTGTTGCCCACGTGCCTGGCACCTTACGAGCACTCACTAATTTAATCCTCCTAATGGCCCCGTGAGGTAGGTGGCCTCAGATTTGAAAATGGAAGCAAAGATGGGGCGCCTGGGTGGCTCAGTTGGTTAAGCGTCTGCCTTTGGCTCAGGTCATGATCCCAGGGTCCTGGGATCGAGTCCCACATTGGGCTCCCTGCTCAGCAGGGAGCCTGCTTCTCCCTCTCCTTCTGCTGCTCCCCCTGCTTGTGCTCTTTCTCTCTCTGTCAAATAAATACGTAACATTTTAAAAAAAGAAAAGAAATGGAAGCAAAGAGAGGTTAAAGAACTTGCTAGGAAGAGGCAGAGCAGGATTTGAACCCTGGCCGGCTGGGGCCCAGACCTGTGCTCTCAGTCACCATGCCGCACGGCTTCTAGGTGCCACACTCCCTGACTGCCCAGGCTCTGTTCTCTGGAAACTCCGGGCGAGATCACCTGTGGCTTCCCTGTGGCCAGATCCCATGCTGACCATTGGCCCATCTTCTTCCTGCTGTCTACACAGCATTTAGCACAGTTGCTCACTCACATGCCTTCTTGCCCAGGCTTCCGGGACACCACGCCTGCCTGGTCCTGCCTTCTCACCTTTCTCTCCCTGTCCGTCTCCTTTGGTGGCTTCTCTCTCCCCACCCTGGGCTGGGGCAGAGCCCGGAGCTGGGTCCTTCATCCTTTTCTCCATCTGCACCCACTCCCTGGTCCTCTCGTCCCATCTCCTGGCCTTCAGTACTCTGCAGGTCCACTCCCGTTCTTGTCATTCCCGCGCAGACCTTCTCCTAACCTACATCTGTCCCAGTTCTTCTCATGTCCGCTGTGATAACTCATAGACATCTCAGATACAACACGTCCAAACCACTGGTTTCCTCCCCGCATGCTGCATGGTCCAAATCTGCTCTGCCCATCTTCCTTGTGGAAGGAAAGAACCTGCCTTTCAGGTGCTCAAGCCCAAAACCTTAGAGTTGCCCTGAACCCCTCTGCTATTCTCCCACCCGCATTCCCTCTGTCAAGGACTCCTGCTCACCGTCCCTTTGGAGCATGCACAGCACCTGAGCGCTCCTCACCATCTCTACTCCTACCATTGGTGTGAGCCACCGTCACCTCTGCCTGCCTGGAACGTCCTCCTGATGGGGTCCCCCACTTGCATCCTTGATCCCTTATCTACTCTCATCCCAGAAGCCAACACGATCCTGTTACAGCTTGAGTCACAGCATGGTTTTCTCCCATCAGAACCCTCTGATGGCTGTCCCTTTCACCCAGACGCAAAGCCAAAGTCTTCATGGTAGCCTCCATTCAGGCCCCCAGAGCCCCTCTGAAGTGCCTTGACATTCCAGGAAGGCTCCCACCTTAGGACGTTGCCCTTGACTGTTCCCATTGCCTGCAACGCTCGCTCCCAGATGCCTCGTGGCCGACTCCCCCCCAAAAGTCACCTTTTGGATGGCGGCTGGCCTGACCTCCCAGGCTTCCGGCTCCCCCTTGCTCTGCTCTGTTTTGTCCTCCATAGTACTTTGCACCTTCAAACATATGGTGTGGCTGGCTCATTGAAGTAAACCGCCCCTCATAGAATGTGGGCCCCCCGGGAGCAGGTATCTGTGTTCTGTGCAGTGTAATATATTCTAAGCGCCAGGGAGAGACCCCGACAGACCAGTGCTCTGTAAAGTCCTGTTGAGTGAAGGCATTCCAGGCAGGGGGACAGGTTGATGCCTGGGTTGATCGTGCCCTCCCTGCCCGCCTGAGCAGGGTCAGGTCCTTCATTCTGTCCATGGGACAGACCCACTGGCAAGGCTGTGGCATCTTTTCCCCATACTTGGGGCAGACCTCTGGGTGACATTGGTGACCTGACCCAGGGAGAGCAGCGGGGTGCCGAGCACAGCCCAGCAGCTACACGGCCTCCGTTTACCCAGACGGACCCCTTCCACTGAGGTGGTCACGCAGCCCAGCTCTGCAGAGCGAGAACCCCCCCAACCCCGCTGCGCCTCCGGCTGCTGTGGGAGACCCGAGCAGAGAATGGCTGTGTGTCAGCAGAGCTACCGCCCGAGAGTGACAGGAGGATGGGTTGCCTGGGGCCTTGAGACAGCTGGAGGCCTTCCACCCCGTCACTCCCGTCTCCCTGACCCCAGGGCCCTCTGCGGCTGCCAGTTTCTCCTCCTTTCTCTCCACATGTGCCTCTGCCTCTTTCTGCTGCTCCTTCTCCCTAGAGCCTCCCCTCCCCCGCTGCAGAGCTTTCTGTCTCTCCCTCTGCTTTTGGGTTTCTCTGTATCTGGGTCTCTGTGTCACCGTCTGTGTTTTCTCCTCCATTCCGCCTCTCTCTCCCCTCGTCCGTTTTCCTCTCCCTCTAAATCCTCCCCTTCCTTGCCTGTAACTACCACCTCCCTCCCACTCTGGCTTCTTCTCTTGGCCTCTGGCCTTTGGGGGGGCAGTGCTCTGTCCAGTGGAGAGCCCTGCATCTCTTCCTTCTCAGCCCCCGGTATGGGTTTCCATCCACGACGATTCTGGTTGAGCCTAGCCAGCGGTCGGTCCCGGTCCTCCCAGTGCCCCTGCCTTCTCTCTAGAGCTGGCTCTGTCGATGCTCTGGTCCACCCACCCGGGGTGACGTTGTCCCGGCCCCACGGTGTTGGCCTGTCTGATGCCCTACGGCCTTTGCCAGGACCTGGGAATTTTCCGCTTTCCCCCCCGGGCGACCCTCTGCTAATTTTCTGAGGCTCTTGTGTAAATGGGTTCCCTGGGAAAGTCCTCTCTGAATTATAAATCCTTCCCTGTAGCTCCTTCCCTCTGGGCCAGAACTTTCCATTCCCGGATCCTCCAAAGCGATGCCTTCTCGTGTTAAGCCCCGCCTACCTTTCTCTTTTCCAGTCAACGTTTCAGATAACTTTTTTAAAACTGAGCACCAGCCTGTGCTGTATCTGCTTTGATTCAGCCAGTTTTAAATCTGATGTACTTGCCTACCGTTGTCCTCCACAGTACTTTGCTCTTTCCAACCAGTAAATGTTTATCCCTGCTATTCCATGATAGAGGATTCGTGGGGCACACGAAGGGTCCTTTCCTTTGGGGGGTTTGTTTTGCTTGGAAGTATTGTGAAGGACTTGAAGGCAGCAGAGCAGGCCTGTCTGGGCCCCCCGATGAGGCTGAAAGAATTAGGTGTGTTTTCCTTTCCTCTCCCCCCACCCCCTCCTCTTCCTTCTCTGGTATGACCACTGCTTAATTGTCTATTTTTGTCATTCTCCCTTGGAAAGACATACTTTCTGTCCCTCCTCACCGCCACCTGCCAGAGGGGCATTTGCTGGAAGCTCATTGCATACTTAAATGGGATCCTGTCCACGATGGGGCTTCATGAATTGGAGGACGTAGTAGCTCAGGGTTTGGGAGCCCTGTCGCAGCCTCGGTGGACAGAAGGGGCGGCTCACAGCGCCGGGCAGCGTTTCCTATTGGCTCACACCTCTCTGACTTCTAACTGACACCACCCCCGCCAAAGACTCTAATTTTGCTCCCAGATAAATATGAGCAGGAGCCTGCTTGCCTCTTTCTCCATATGCCTTACTCACTCCCTGGCTTTCTCACAGGCCCGGAGCTCATCTTCTTAGGAGGATGACAGTGCGTTAGGCTGCAGGCAGGAGTTCCCCATCGCCTTGTGGGCTGGCAGTGTTTCCATCGCTCTTGAATGCTGGCTCTGATGGGCAGCTCACTACCTTTCGGTGGTAGGCTCACTGGTTGAGAATATACGTTGGGGTTACACGGATGCACCACCACGTTTACTTAACCTTGCGAAGTCTCAGTGTCCCCTTTTCTTAAAAGGACAATGAAGAGAACAGCTTTTCAGGGTGTTGTGAAAAGTCAGGGAGATAATGCAGGGAAAGTGCTTATCACAGGGCCTGCTGCTTTGTAGGTGCTCGGTGAGTGTTAGCTATTTTATTAAAGGCAAAAGCAGCCTTTGCATGGTTCTGAAAGGAAATTGGCCTCCCAATAAGTTGAAGAGGACTCGCCTCTGCCGCCTGGAGCTATACATACAAAAGGCAGCTAATCTTACCTCCTGCATAGGACAACCCTTCAGATGTTTGAGGACAGCTTTCGTGTCCCTTCTAAATCATCTCTTCTCTAATTTAAGTATCCCTGGTTTCATCACCTATCCCTCATACTTTTCATGATTTCCAGGCCCCTTGCCATCTAGGTCACTGTCCTTTGTACCCACTTGCCAATGCCACTTCCAAAAATACAGCCTAGAGAAGCGAAGGTACAGCTATGAATCTGGTCAGAGCTGCCCAGGGTACAAATGGGACCCTGTTGCCCTTGATCCCAATGCCGTAAACGGTCAAAGCCTTCATTGTGTATGTCAGGTGTCGGCTGATTGGTTGACTTCACGGCCTGTGACCAACTAAAAACTCCCGATTTTCACATGAACCTCTCAAATCTGCTCTCATCATACTTGCCGAGTTAATTTTTTGAACTAAGGCAGGATGGATGTTGTGCCTGTTCAATTGCATTGTATTTATTTTGGCCCCAAATGTAGGTCGAACATCTGTCTTAAATTTCATTAAGTGAATAGATAATACCCTTCCATATTTAGAAGCCAAATAATATAACAAGGTAAACTGTGAAGAGTTCCCATGCCACCCCATCTGCCCAACCTCATCTCTCTCCCCGCATAGGTAGCGACCACGTGCCTGGTGTCTCATGTATCCTCCCGGGCTTTCTTTACACGGGGACAAGACAATACCAATATTGGTCCTTGTATATCACCTGCTTCTTACACAAACAGCAGCCTGGGGGACATGCTGCCCGAAAGCTTTGCCTTTCTCACCTAACAATGTCAGAGACCCTTTTGAATCGCCAGTCTTTTATCTGACATAGCTTATATCTACCAGACTTGAGGCATTTGTACACAAAGTAAGCATGTTACCAATGTCTTTATCCACATTGCTGATAGAAACGTATGGAGCCCGGGGGCCTGTCACTATGGACATGCCCCAGGCTGATGCCCATCCATAAACCAACACTGTTGTGTACAGTGTTCTACCAGTTTCTGTATAACTAACCGGGCTGATGCCCAGCCCATCTTTCTCCTTCTTCTCAGGGATAATGCACAAGCGTGTCAAATACCTCACTAAAGAACTAGGTGCATGGAAGCTTCTTGACTTATTATTGGTCTAAACAGTGGTTCTCAACCAGGGAAGATTTTCCTCTAGGGGACATGTGGCAATGTCCGGAGACATTCTCGGTTGTCACAACTGAGTGTGTGTGTGTGTGTGTGTGTTGAGGGTAGGGGTGCTGCCCCCGGCATCTAGCAAGTAGAGAGGGTACAGGGTGCAGGGAGGGCCCTGTGCCCCCACCCACAAACGCAACAAAGAATTATCAGATATAAATGTCAATAGTACCAAGGTTGAGAAACCCTGACCTAGAACTTTACCGAAATAAAAACCCTCTTAAAGATTAATTTGGTGCTACCTGGTCTGAATGAACCTTGTTGGTTCTTAATAATCACCAGTTTCCAAAAGTTACATGAACATACAATTCTTTTTTGGCAAGAGAGAATCCTCTGAATGAAAAATCATCTAGACTCTCCAGTCTCATTTATTTATTTATTTTTATTTTATTTTTATTTATTTGACAGAGAGAGAGACAGCGAGAGAGAGAGCACAAGCAGGGGGAGCGGCAGGCAGAGGGAGAAGCAGGCTCCCCGCTGAGCAGGGAGCCCGATGTGGAACTCGATCCCTGGACCCTGGGACCATGACCTGACCCGAAGGCAGACACTTAATGTCTGAGCCACCCAGGTGCCCCTCCAGTCTCATTTAGACAGTCCCCAAATTTGGGGGACTGCTCTTCTCATGGGGGCATAAACTCCCCCGGGGCTGTCCCACTCCATGAAGATAGCTCAACGTGGGAGTTTCCTCTCTAGAGTTTTCTCTCCTCTTTCCGGGACTGCTCACATTCCTGGTGAGGACTTCCGTTCTGCCTTCTCTCCCTGCAGTGCCCCCTGCCTCAGCCAGGAACGGCACAGAACCTCTGCAAAGTGAGGGACTCTTACAGAAATGTCAGTAACAAGGGGACATGCACAGGAGAGTAGCTCCCTTTCCCTCTTGAGATGTGCCCATTTCTCACTTAGAGAGGTGTCAGTGTCCTCAGACAAACATCTCAAAAACCTTGACAAATGGGGGGAAAAGAAAGGCACCCCCCACATCACTCTAGAAGTCTGTCTAAAGAGAATTGAGTTGAAGCTTTAAAGAAGGAGCTGTTGGTGTCAGCAGAGCCCAGTGCCCCGGGTTCCCCACGAAGACCGTGGTGACCAGGGCTCCCAGCCAGGAATGGTCCATCTCCTTATTCAGGGAGCTCCCATTGTATCCAAAATGCCGTTAGGGTCCTCATTCAGGGATAAATGAAGTGTGGACCTAGCTTTCAAAGAGCTTGGAAGAAGCAATCTGTGTAGTGGGAAGGCATGAACTTGGGACAGATCCACATCTGAATCCCACGGAGGTGGCGAGACTGTGTTAACTGGATACGGGGCTTAATGCCCGAGGTATCAGTTTCTCCTCTAAGAATGGAGATCGCAATAGCTAGCTCCCGGGTGAGCAAACGAAATGAGAATAAGCATGTGAAATGCCTCGTGTGCATAGTGACGGTCAATACTGTAGTTATTATGGAGCACTCTAATATCCTAGTGCAGATTTTCGACACAGAATCTGATAAGCACTAACAAAGACACAAACAAAGGACGACGGACACATAAGGGAAGAGTCATTGAAGCAGTCAAAGTGTTTTTGAAGAACAGTGAACTTGGAATTGTTGCAAGAGCGGCCTTTCAATCAATGCCTCCCCCGTCACTCAGTAGCTGCGTCAACATGAATACTTCGTTTCTCTAGCCTCTATTTTTCTGTCTGTAAAACGGAGATAGTAGGACCTACGCAAACAGCAGTAAATACTAAATAAGTCCGCAGTTATTTTGAGTCTGCTGTTGAGCTTCCTTCAGGGAGACTTCTTGAAACAAGTGGCATTTGAGGGGAGCCCTGAGGAGTGAGGGGGACGTTCGTAAGGGCAAAAAGGGACCAAGCGCTGAGCAAGGCAGGGAATCCTGAATGTTTGTGGAACTCTCCAAGAATGAGGAACGTAAGCTTTGGGTATCAGACAGACGTTGGTCAAGTTCTGTGGCGTCTCTAAGGCTCAGTTTCTTTGTCTGCCAACAGGCGGATGTGAGTATTCAGTGAAGTAATGGATGAGAGCGCTTAGTGAAGTAATGGATGAGAGCGCTTAGCTGGGCGCCAGGCATGCGGGAAGTGCTTAATGGGCCATCACCGTCAGACCCGAGGCTGGGGGCTTGATCTTGGCCCTGGAAGGTCCAGGCGGGCTAGTTGTCATCGGACCAAGGAGGAGGCCAGTTGTTTGGGCACAGGAAGCCATCACCAGCTTTTGAGAAAAGTGACATGATCCAAACTATTTTAGGCTAACACTTGGCAAGTGTGGAGGGGAGGCTGGTGAGGAGGGCGTCTAGAGGCAAGGAGACCAGTTGGCCCAGGAGATGGGACTGCACTTGTGGTTTTATCCTTTCTTTACTTTGGACCCTGGGGCAAGCCCCAGAGACTCAGCAAGGCCCCAGGCTCGCAGCTGGGCTGGGCCCAGGTACTGGGGGGGGTGGGGGGGGAGCTCAGAGTTCCGGCCCCTCCCTGTGGACTCTTCCACCACCCTCACCAGCTCCCTATGACAGCTGCGGCTCCCACCCCCAGTCCCTGTTTGGAGCAGTGATTAATACAGGTTTAAAATAATCTTTGTCTTCTCCCTTTGTCCGCCCCCAGCACAGCCGCTGCTCTGCTCCCATCCCCCACCCCCACCGGCCACACCTCAGACACCAGCCTCAGGGCAGCTTGGGCCTGGGGGCGCTGTCCTGGCTCACATGCTGAGGCTCCTTCCCGCTATACTCCAGACCCAGAGCAGACAGCAGAGCTTCACTTCCAGGCCCCTTCTTTGCCCTGGAGCCCGCAGCGGTCTGTTCCGCAGGGCTCCTGGGCCGGGATGAGGGAGACACTGGCAAGAGATGATCTCTCCTTGCTAACACTGACCTCCAGAAGCACAGGAGCCCTGCCTGATGAACATACAAACTGGAGGCAGGAGGCCCTGCCTCACTCCAATGTGGGTGCTAGTCGGTTCTTCCACACTTAAGGGGGGGAAAGCGCCCTGTGCCTCAGTTTCTCCATTGGTCCTCTGGCTTTTTTTCCTTCCCAAAGAACATTTTTTTTCATTTCTTCACTGATGCTCATAAGTGGAGGGCGTGGATAATGTTATCCCGTTAAACTGATGAAGAAAATCAAAGCTCAGGGAGGGAAAGTGGCTTCCCCAGAGGTCGGAGCCAGAAACAGAGTGCAGGGGACCATCCAAAAGCCGCAGCTGTCTATCCTGGAGAGGCCACCCACCTGCCTCCATTCAGAGCTGCTGGGCCTCCATTCACGTTTCTCCAGTACATCGGGGCACCAGCTACATCCCTTACTCTCCTCCTCTGCCTGGAAGAAAGTGTGCGTAGTCCGAAAATTAGCAGACAACAGCCCCTTCGGAGCTATGTGGCTCTGAGGCCGGCACGGTGCTTTTGTCTGGCCTCAGCCATGTGTGGTTAGATTCAGGGAAGGACATGTGGATACAGACAAGGCAAAACAGTAGAGAGTGGGCCAAAATGGAAATTATTAAAATGTGAAGTCACGGGTATTACAGTTCAAAGGAATGCAAAGATACCTAGTGTACCTCCCGTATTTTACAAAGAGGGAAACGAGGCCCAGAAAGGAGATTGGGGCACTGAGAGCCACACAGCTGCAGGATGGTGGGCTCTCTGCCCTGCCTGCCTCAGGCGCTGCCCTGGACCGCCCTATGTCATGTGAGCTGTTGATGCCGCCCTCCTGGCGACCTTGGAGGTGACATAGCATAAAGAGAACTTGTTCCCTGCCCCCCCACTCCTGGCACACAGTAGCCAGAGTCAGAGGGGGTTAGGAAAAAAAGTCACATGTCAGGTGACGGGGGAAGCCGTCCCAGAGTTACACCTGAGAAATGGGACGAGAGAAGCCGCATGTAGGCAGCTGGTGGGGGCTTGAGCCAGCGTGGCCTTGGGCAGGTGCTCACTTGGTTGCCAGGCCGAACTGTGCATCTGAGAACACAAAAGGCACTTTCTCTGCTCGGTCTGGTGGAAGAGAGCCGATGAGCTCACGCCTGTGCTCAGATGGAGCTGACAAATGCCGAGTTAACCCCAGATCGCTTGTTCGGGATTGAAAAAAAAGATGGAGGTGGGGAAATGTGTCACTTTGGGTAGGAAAGGGAGACAGGAGTGTGTTTGATGGCCTGGATGGAGTCAGGCTAAATATTTAATGTTCTTGACAGAGACCTGGAGGGAGCCGTCCCTCTCTCTAAACAGTGACATGGGGCTCCTGGCCTGGGAGACAGCGCTGCTTCTAGATGCCTCTGGGAGGAAAGGCAGAGAAAGGGGCCCCATTGGGAAATGCAGCAGAGGACCGGGGAGCCAAGGGCCAGTGCCCCCGGAGGCTGGGGGTGGAGAGGGCTGAGGCCAACGGAGAGCTCCCTTTATTAAAAAAATAACGGTTCATTCTTTACATTTGGAATAAAAACCTGTTGTAATTACTAGCAGTGGGAGAGCGATTTCCAAGCAGCTTTATTGTTTGGCTCCCCAACCAAATGTGCAACGAAACATCTACCCGGGGAATAGCAGGAGCGAAGACACACGGCGGTAACTATGATATTTAAATGTTTCCACAGTAGAAATTTCAATAAGGTTGAAATGAGCCATAAGTTGATTTCTCTCTAGATTATTTTTTCCCTCCTCCTCCTTTATTACTTAAGACATTGTGCTCCTACCCCGTATTTATATGGCGCTAGCAAAGAAGTCCCAGCAGGAAACTACAAAACTTAAGTTACCATTCGTTAAGTTACCCTTCGGAGGGCCTCTCTCCTAATCCGTGCTCCTAATCCCGAGGAGATGGGCACCTTCCTTCCACCCAGGACATCAGCCACGGGGTGTCACCTAAGAGCCCGGAGGTGCCCAGGTTCCACCCGGGCTGGCTGAACTCTGCTCACCTCCCGGTGTAGAAGCTGCCAATTTATAACCTGGTGAGAGTAAATAAGCTTCCATAACTCAGTGTATAAGTTCTTGATGATCGAGACCACGTCTCAAGTATCCCTCTGCCGTCTAGGTTGGGCTGTGAGCCTGGCAGTGGGTAATGCCTGAAATCCGAGTGTTTCGCATCTCCCTCTGTTTTCAGCATATGTAAATTTCCTTGACTCCCAGGCAAGTTCTAGGGTCAGAGGGGGAGACGGAGAAGGGTGAACTATTCCACCAACCTATAAATACGTAATAATGGTTCACATGCGAGCAGCGCTACCATAGGACAGCACTTTGCTATCCTATCCATAGACACATACGTGCATATACTTTAGTTCCTTTGATCCTCACGACAACCCCAAGAGTGGTTACCACTCTCATCACCCCATTTTTCAGATGGGGAAAGCTGAGGCACAAGGAGCTTAAGTAGCTTGCCCCAGATCTCCTAGGCGGTCAGTATCAGAGCTGGGATTGACCCAGACAGTGAGCACAGTGCTTACCCTCCCTGCCCTTACTGCCTCTCCAGGCCACCCCTGGAGTTGCCCACTCAAGTCTGCATTGCCGAAGCATTGACTTGCCTTAGAATGGAAGTATTTGAGATCTTCTGGAGGAGCCAACACTGGAATGAATGAGGGGGCAAGCTTGTGGTCATACCTTCCTCCGAGACTTTGAGGGGCTGCCTCTGCAGGTCTGGTGAGAGCCTCTCCTCCCGGCGACATGAAACTGGCAGGGACAGCCCCTTTGAAGGCAACCATTGTCTTCTCCAGACATACTTGCATCTGGACACCTAAGCAGGCTTCTCTCTGCAAGGCTGAGATAAAGCATGTTCAAACTTTCACACCATATGGTTCTTTTCAGCCCTTGCAGCACATACAGAGCTGGGAAAGAATGAAGAGCTCTGAGCACGGGCTTTAATTTCAAGCTTTGAAAACCAGGCCATATCTAGGAATATTTGGCCGGAAAAAGTGCCTTCGTGCTGAGTTTTCTGCTCAAGGCTGCATTTCAGGGGCCATTAGAGTAATCCCTGGAAGCTGAGAGGCAAGAATGTTAATGCATTGACTCGGAACCTTCCCTTGCACTCAGAAATCCAGCCCACCAAGCTCCAAGCCACGTCCCCACCAATGAATATTTATGGTGCTTCTATTACTCAAGATTTTCCAGAGAAACAGAACCAATAGGAGATATATATATATATTTCTTATAAGAAGTTGGCTCATACAATTATGGTGGCTGAGAAGTCCCAAGATCTGCAGTCTTCAAGCTGGAGGCCCAGAAGAGCTGATGTGTAGTTCCAGTCGGAGTCTGAAAGCCAGAGGACCAGGGGAGTTGAGAGTGTACGTTCAAGAAGAGCCGCTATTTCAGTTCAAGTCTGAAGGCCTGAAAAGACCCGTGTCCCAGTTCAAACCGTCCGGCAGGAGGAGTTTTCCTATAATTTGCGGGAGGGTCAGCCCTTTTGTTCTATTCAGGTCTTCAACCAATTGGATAAGGGCCAGTCCCATTGCAGGGAGGGGAGTACAATCTGCTTTACTCAGTCTACCATTCAGATGTTACTCTCATCCAAAAATACCCTCACAGACATACCAAGAATAATGTTTGACCAAATGTCTGGGCACCTCATGTCCCACTCAAGTTGACCCATAAAATTAGCCATCACAGTGTCCCTGCCTGAGTGCAGCCAGTTCCTCATCCTCTACCCCTTGCCCTCCAACTGATGTTCCAGGAGGCAGGAGTGTGGGGAGAGTGCTTGGAGCATCCCATTGCCTCCCCTAATGAGGCTGTCCTTTCTGTTGGCTTCCCGCATCTGCTGTCTGGGGCAGCCAGCTGTGGGGGTTACAGCACGAGCCTATGACCATGCGAGGGCCTCTGTCCACTTCTTAGCCCCTTCTTTTCCTCCCCAGACCCCACACTACCAGGAGCAATGGAGCAGAGTCGCCAAGGACAGGGACAAGGGTCCACACGTGGGTTCTGCCTGGTCATAGCCTTGGACCTCAGCCCTGCACACAAGGGGAGTGGAGTCTCCCCTTGGCTCAACCTCTGAACTTGTGCTGACTAGAAGCCCCGTGTCTTATTAGGCATAATAAGGCCATATTGTGGCTGGCAGGAGGGAAGCTCATGTCACACTCCGGGAAATGGGGCTCAGCAAAGAGACAGGACAAGCTTTCACGTACATGCTTCCCTGCCTGCTAGTCTGAAAGTTGGCGGTGGCCACGAGCCAGAGGAGATAAGTACCAGCTTGTCTTTCCAGTAACCCGAGATAGCAATGAGGCTCATCTGGGGGCTACTGTGGCAGGCACACCTCATCCCGCATCTACCTGCTGCGTGACCTTGGGCAAGTCCTTTAACCTGGCCATGCCTTCGCTTCCTCATTTGAAAAGATGAGAATAATAGTACCACTTACTCCACAGCATTGTACTTGTGAGGACTAGGTGAATTTGTGTATATTTAAATGGCTTTTAAAAATGCCTGGCACATGGTAAGGCCTCCCCAGAATGTTAGCAATTATTAATATCCATCAGCCTCCTTTTGCTTCCTGAGATTTGGAGATGCGGTTTTCTGCTAGTGGATAATCACAGCCAACTTAAATTCCTAGGCTGTCCCACCCCTCTGCCGAATGATGTGTGCTCTGGGGAAATGAGCGTACTCAAGAGGAAGGTCAATGATTCTTTCCCTCTGCCCTCACTACATGTGGTGAGGCTGTGAGGGTCCACAGCCACGGGCTTGGTGAGTTTGGGAATAATATGTAACATGTTCCATTATCATACATCTCCAGCCTGGATAACTGACAAATGGCTGTGGATCCTTGGTACACAAGATAGAACCATATCTGTTAGCCCCTGATCCCCCACTCCCTCCCCTGCATAGCCTTCCTTGGGCCCTCCTCACTCCCTCTGATCATATTGAAAATGAAGGATCTACTCCTTTCCTACAGGCAACTCAGAGTGTCTTCTCCCTGCCTCCCCATCCCCAGGCCCCACCCCCACTTCTCACGTGCGTGCACACAGACAGGCACCCTGGGGACTCTGGTTTGATGGAGCTTCAAGTATTTTTGGAGACAGGCAGATGTAAGACATAAAGAAACCTCATTCCCTGTCCACTGGAGATCACTGGTACAGAGATCCGTGGTTTTGCTGTGCACAGTTTCAGTTACCTGTGGTCAGCTGTGGTCCAGAGGCAGATGATCCTTCTGATATATCATCAGAAGGTCAACAGTAGCCTAATCCGACACCACAATGCCTACGTCATTCCCCTCTCTTCTCCTCACATGGGCATTTTATCATCTCACATCGTCACAAGAAGAAGGGTGAGTATAGGGACAATAAGATATTTTGAGAGAGAGAGACCACATTCACGTAACTTATAGTATATTGTTATAATTGTCCTATTCGATTCCCAGTTATTGCTGCTCATCTCTTACTACACCCAATTTATAAATTAAACTGTATTAAACAGAGACAACTTGTAAGCCCAGCACATAGTGGGCACTTTTCTAAATGTATCTGAATGAGTAAGGGAATGAATGAACAATAGAGCCCTGGGATAGGATCCCAATTAGTTCAGGGAGATGTGAAGCCATCCAACCTGGAGACATCTTTCTTCCTCTTTCTATAGATTTCCCTCTGCTCTTCTTCCTCCCCTTTCCTTGCCTTGTCTGCTTTGGGAAGAGCATGGTCAAAAGAGGGAGAACAAAATCTGTCTGTTCTCTACCCTTCAGTTTTCTGAAAATAGTAACTAATCCCCAAATCACTTTTCCTGGGCCTCAGAAGAAGTCCTGTTTTCAAGCAGAGTGAACTTGCCTGGTTTTGTTTTACTTGGGCTGGAGTTAAAATCCACTCATAGGAGTGGCCTGGATATAGAGGTAACAAATAGTGGGGGCTTGCACTGTGGGAATTAAAATTGGTTTAAAAGAGGGGTTAGGAGGTGGATTAGCTACACACCGGGCCGGGGCCAGAGCAGCCCCCTAGGAGCATGGAGAACCTCGTAAGCGCTCAGCACATGCACGCTTTGATTGCCTGGGCCTCTGCCCACTCATGGGGTTTGTGTTAAATCAACTCCACATAGTGGCCCTTGGGATTATAGAGTGTCCAAACTGAAAAGGATCATTTCACAGGTGTGGAAACTGAGGCCCAGGCAGGTGAAAGGACTCGCCCAAGGGCACAGTGCAAGTCAGGAGTAGGGGTCACTCAGAAATGCCAGCTTAGTGGCTCTCGCCTATGGGCTGGCAACTTGGCCTAAGGAAGAAACAGATTTGGGGGCTAGTTTACCTGCCAGTTGAGTAGCAAACTTCCTTGGTCTGTGTGTTTTTGATCTATACTGGGTCTAGTACCTACATCTGAGCAGAGAAGGCAAACGGCAGACAAGCTCGCTGGCCCTGTTTTTCCCTTCTCTCCATGAACATCCATCAGCCACAGTTTCATGTTGAATGGGGCTGCGAGGAACTTCAAGGCTGAGATTATTACATTTTGTACATTACACTTCTGCCAGAGAGCTAAAAATACCCTCCTGTGGTTGCTAAGTGCAGGTCTAATGGTTTTCCTTAGAGGAAAGAATGGGATTCTGGTTTCTGTGAGTCTGGAGGCTCCGTGTCCAGGGAAATGCAGACATGGACATTGCTAGAGCCGGTCAGAGAGCACCCCTGGGGGAGGAGAATCTAGGGATAGGCCCAGAATTCAATTCTCCCGAGCATCGGGGAAAATCTCCAGGGACTGGTGTCCGCAGAGGTTGCAGATCCCTGGGAGGAATATAGAAGCAGCTGGGCTGTACCTTCCATGGAGAATTCTCCCTGATCTGTAGACCACCCCCTTGGACTCTGGCTTTCTGAATTTTCATTCTTGGAGATAACACTCTTATTTGTGCACAACGGCTCGTCCCCACAGTAGTGTGGATATTTTAAGGGGAAAGAGATTGATTTAGGGAAATCAAGCAGGGTCTTAGCAACAGCTTACCTGCTTTCCTGGAGACCTGGTAAGGGGCCTAGGCTCTTGCTCGCTTGATAAATGAGTACCAGACTTACCCAGCACACTGCCCACCTCCTCTCACCAGGCACAGCACTCCCCTGGGCTACAGACAAAGCATTGATTTCTTTTTTAACCAATACATCAGAACTCCTAAATCCAAGAAGGATTTGGGGTTTAGATTGAGCTCCCCTGAGAGGTCGTTTTGGGGATCCACACACTGTAGTCATTACCAGCTCCTTGAACCGCTTCGGAGCCCTTCCTTTGGAAGCATATCCCAGGCCACAGCCGCCCTCCTTGCCCCTCCGGACCTGGACTATCTTCACAGGGCACTGGGTTCCTGCTCTGGAAGCTGTTGTCATGGTATCCTCCTCCTGACTCGTGGACACTGACATTCGCTTGAAGTTGCCTTTCCTGGCCCAGGTTGATGAGAGGCCCCGGAGGTGGGTGCGAGGAGTTGTTTGGGTGGAAAGGGAGGCTGGCTTGGAGCAAGGTGTTTGAAACAACGTTGCAGCAGCTCACAGAGGAGAGGCCCTGGGGGCTAGTTAGGTGTCATTGTGCCCGTGGGGCTGTCAGTGGCTGCCAAGCCCAGAGCTATGTGCTCAGAAGAAGAAAAGGTACACGTGTCATTGTTGGGGGGATTGGTTCTGTCTTGCTCATTTTGTTCAGAGGAGCACAGATGAGCTCACCCCTTGCTTAGGCAATGCTCATAAATGCAAAGTTCGTCTTAAACACCTTTCTTGGAAAAAAGAAAAAAAAGGAGGAAGTGGGACAACAATTCTTCATGAGTAAGAACTATAAGATTGCACTTGACTCACAGCACTTGGCTCTAAAATGCTTTCTACTTTCCCTTAAAAATCAATCCTGCCTTCCCAGGATGGCTATCTGCCCTCTAGGTAGAAGACAGACCCTTTCAAGAATGGGTGAGAAGTTCCAAAGGCAATTCTCCCCGCAAAACAAAAAATAAAAAACAAAAACTTCCAGAGGACTCTTAAGCAAAGCAGCAGCTCAGTCCCGAGGTGAATATTCTGAAAGAACAGCACACTCGAATATGTGTGTGTTCTCGGGTTTTTGTTAAAACAGACTCATGGCTGGCAGCCCCTCTCATTGGTTCCCTCCGCCGGGGCGAGCAGTGGGGTGATTCATTCAAAACGGTGGGTAACCAAAAAGCGCACTGTTGTTTAACTTCAAACGTGTGGTTGGATATGTAGATATTGTCCACATCTTACAGCATGTTTGCCTACCTAATTATGTTTTGCTTCAACCAGTATGGAAATGAGCTGGCTGCCTGTGAGGGCACACCAATTAATGGCTGGGTCAGGCTGTTTGGAAGCTTTGTAGGTATGTGGAGCAATGGGGGAAATCCCACAGGCTTTCACATTTTCAACAGGCTGCTTACCCAGTGTGTAATCCACCTGGGTATAATCGAGTGTTGGCTGCAATCAGATTCATTAGCAGCCCAAGAATTAAACCTACCCCCTCATCCCCCCACCCCCGGCCAGTTAGTCTCGTGCCAGAGATTTCGTGAATCTTGAGTACCAGAGGCTGCCAAGCAAGCAGCTTTGCCTCGGTGGCAAGGGGGCTAATCTATATTCGCATATTAACCATACTTCCCAGTGAATTTCAATAACTTGGAAATGGGCATTTAGCAGCTGGGAAAGAGAAGGCAGGTTAAGTGCTCAGAACAAGTCTATAATAAGCATCTGCTTCAAAGAGACCCTCTCCAGCCAGATGCCCTGGGCCTGATTGGGGCTCTGGGCTGGGGCTGCAGCTGCGCATTAAAATACACTTAGTCTGTCTTTCCAGGCGGGGCGGGCAGCATTCCTCACACACACCCCCCCACCCCGTGGAATGGAGCTGACCCAAAAAGGCAGTCTCTGATTCATAAAGTAGAATTTCCAAGCCAGACTTCATTCTGCCCACGGTCCCCTGCCCCCAAGTGGGGCTCCTCGTTTAAGACTCTTTTCCTTCAGAAGTCTTCACCCGGTAATTCCGGCCACCTGTCACACCACATGTGTCTTGCGCCACACGCCACACCATCACCTAGTTCATATGTGGCGAGGCAGGCGGTCCTAAGGAGAGTGCGTGCCACCTCTGTCCTGGCCGCATGTGTCTCCTGGAGGCAGCGTCTATTCTTGCCCGAGTGCCCTTATCCTTTGCACCCCCACCCCACCCCCCCACCCCCAACAGAGGGCATGGTCATTTCAAGGCAGGACAGGCTGGGACACTGCGACAGTGTCGGTGGTGGATGGCCCAGGACTGGATCAGCGTTCTTACCTGAAGCTTCGTGGGGCACTGGGAGGCATGGGCCAGAGGCTAGCAGGGAAACGGACCTTTGCAGGGCTGGGGGGTGGAAACCAGACACAGCTTCAAGTCCAAAGGATCAGAGGCAGGAACAAAATGCAGGCTGCAGAACCAGGAGCTGGGAATTAAGACAAGCATCAAAGCAAAAGCAGCGCCTAACACTGTACCTGGCCCAGAGAAAGTCCCGGCTGTGTTTGTTGAATGAATAAATGAATGGATGATAGGGGAAGAAGATTCACAATGGTGACTCCTCCTAAAACCATGGAGGCATCTGCCTTTGTAAACTGGTGAGCGTGCTCAGGGCGTACATGGGAATGGACGGTGCGACTTTAAGAGCCTGACGTGCACTTGGTAATGATTTGCTGTCTCTTTAACAAGAATCCCAGCTCAAAGCTCTATACAAGTGTTGTTGATTGATTGTCTGGCATTTGGATTCCTTGTTTCCCGTGGTCTCCCACCCTCACATCCTTTAGCTCACCCAAAAATTTTGCTCCCCAGTCAGAAAAAACAAATACCCTTTCCCCTTCAAAAAAAAAAAAAAAAAGAGCAGCGCTCCCACAGTCTTCGTGTTTCTGTCCGTGACTTTCTGGAAGAGTCTGCACACCAGCATTTCCCAAAGTGTGCCTTGTAGAACATCGTTCCATAGAATGGTAATGGTAGAAAGGTTTGCAGGTCCAATAAATTTAGAAAACATTGATTTAACAAAATTAAACAAGTTTCTTCAGTGCAGGGCTCCTGGGTCTTTAATATACTCATCTGCATTCCTAAAAGGGGAAATGCCAAATTGACTTAACCTCAGAGCCCTTCTCCGTGCCCCTCTCACGGGACTAGGGTTCTGCTGAACGTGCTCTGGAAATCCAGTCTTTCCCTTTCTTCTTCTCTTCATTGCCGGGGGTCCCTTATCTGTAAAATGGGGATGCTAATCATACTCACCTCATAGAATCATCGTGGAGATTAAATGAACTAGTGCACGTAATGTGTTTAGAAAGTGCCTGGCAGGGGTGTCTGAGTGGCTCAGCCGATTAAGCTTCTGCCTTCGGCTCAGGTCATGATCCCAGGGTACTGGGATGGAGCCCCGCATCGGGCTCCCTGCTCAGCGGGGAGTCTGTTTCTCCCTCTCCCTCTGCTGCTCCCCCTGCTTATGCTCACTGTCTCTCTGTCAAATAAATAAACAAAATCTTTGAAAAGAAAAGAAAGTGCCTGGCAGGAACCATCAAATACATGGTTTTATTATGTTTTTATTATTATCATTATAATGATGATTTCTGGCTTTTTTTCATCTGGCTCTGCCTTCACCACTACACCTGACTTGCCCTCCTGACAGTCACTGGTCACTTCTCAGCCCCCAGATCTCTGCCCTTGGCCTCTGGTCTCCCGTGCCTTTGATGCCCAGTATCCCATTCCCTCATGCTTCACCCTCCCTCCTTGGACTTCCCTTCAACTCATCTTTCCTCTTGTCCCTCCCCAAAGGCCATTGGTCTTTTGCTTCCTCCTTTCCTCTACTTTGTAAACTTTGGTTTTACTCAAAAACTGTCCTTTGGCTTTTCCTTGCTCTTTCTCAACACTGTCTCCTTAGGAATTCCTATCCAATTTCAGAGCTTCTTCTGTTAACCTTGGTAAAGGCAAAGGGTGCCCAAATGAATTTCCCATCCCCAGCTTCTCTCCTGAACTCCATGCTGTCCTTCTTTCCAGGCTTCTTTCCCGACAGCCCCTCCAACTCACAGCTGGACCCCTCTAAATTTGTTCTTTCTTTCATGCTCCCCATTTCTCCTGGGGACACACTTGTCTTCTCCGCCATCCAAGCCTGACTCCCCCCAGCCCCCGCCTCTTGCCAGGTCCTACCACTCATGTTACCATTTGGCTGCAAACTCCGTCTCCTTATCTGCATTTTCTCTACCTCTTCGAAAATTCACTCCTTCATTATTCCTTCACTGCCTTGACCATCACAGCAACTTCTTAACTGATGCCCCTAAACACTGTCCATTTTACACTGTGCTTCTGGAATATTCTTCTAAAAAACACTTCTCAGCATCCCATATCCTGCTTGAAACATTCAGTTGCTCCCTACTACCTACAGAACAAAGCCTTCTTCGCAAAGCCTTCCCTGCAACCCACCGGATTCCTCAATGTGCCGCACATATACCCTCCTCTCCCCACCCCCTGCCCCCTGAATCTCAGTGGCTACTTCCTTCAGCCACAGTTGCTCCTGCTACAGGTTACATTTTTCTCCTCTGCTCTCCCCTACTGGAGGTTATATTTCTTCAAGACAGGATCCATGCCTGACTCATCTCTGTTTCCCATCCCACATACTTTGCATAGCATAGTAGCTCAATAGATGTTTGTTAAATGAATGAATAAATTGATGGGTGGGTGATTGGATGGATGGATAGGCGGTTGGATGGCGGCCACCTTTTTCCTCTTTTTGTATTTTTTTTTCTTTCACTAAGTGCAATCTCACGGACCATCTTAGACAAGACACCTATAACACCATACTCATGAGCTTTCATGGCCGTTATTCCTGATCCTGGAGTTGGTGCTCCCCCTCCCCTGATCAAAGCCCTCTTAACAAGGCAACCCAGCTGAAAGTTCTCTGAGCTGTGTCCACACCCACCCTCCTCTCCCAGCCCTTGAATGCCTGATCCTCATGTCTTCAAAATGGTACTGACACCAGCCAGCCCTCTAATTAAAGCCATGAGCCTTTATTATCCCTAGTAATTTCCTTTAGTGTCAAAGTGACTATCTGTCCTCTTAATTTGGGTTCAGTCTGACTCTGTGGCAGAGTGACTCTGGGGCCCAGCATCGGAACAAGGGGACTCAGGGTCAGACTGGTGGCTCTCAGTGTCCACCATGCCCAGAGCCCCTCAACTGGGATCCCCAAAGCTAAAAACCTTCACAGTGAAGCCTGTGCCCATGGCCTGCTAGGAAATTGTAAATGTTTATTTGTGAGACACATATTTAATATCTGGGGGGGGGAATGAAGTAATAAAAGTGACTTCTGTGATCTTGCCCGTTGGAATTTGAATTCCCACAAGTCCTGAAAGGTAATAAGACACTAGTAGTTAAGAGAACAGGCTCTGGAAGCAAGAGCATCTGGCAAGCTTCCAGATCCAAGGATTGTAGTGTTCAGGGTCCCATGAGGAAAGAAGAAACCACCCTAAGTATTTCAAACAGGGGAGATTCAATACAGGGGATTGGTTGTACACCTGTTGGAGAGCTGGAAGAGCAAGGGAAACATTGGAGTAACTCAGTGATCATAAATGCAGCAAACAGCTACCACCCCTGGGACTTGGAGGACAGGAGAGAAGAGTCCTAGAACCTGGAGCTCCAAGGTGCTGGTACTCAGACCTTGGAGGAGGGGGTGCCACCTGTCTGCCACTGGTCCTCAAGGACGCATAGAGGCTGGTTCTGGGATGCCCAGAAGAGTTAGTGGCTGGAGCCGAGAGCTACTGTTAGAGCTGCATTGACAGAAACAGGAAAAAAACTAGGAAAGAAGGCCCCTCCTCCCTTCCTCCTGCTTTCCAGTCTCCTTGTAATGCCTGCGATCAGCAAAACCTGAAGAGAGCCAATTACCAAGGGAAGCCATGGGTCCAACTTAGAGCAGAGAACAGAAAATGGATGGAGCTGTAGCAGCAGGTAAGTCCCCAGCACAACTGTTTGCAGGCTCTGCAATCTCGGGCAAGTGGCTTATCTTCTCTGTGCTTCGGTTATCTCATCTTTAAAATGGTAGTAACCATCATACCTCCTTCACAGGGTCTATGTGACATGTAAATGAGCTAACACTTAAAAAGCTCTTAGAGCAGTGCTTGGTATATGGCAAGTGCTCAACAAATTTGACCTATTATTATTCTGCCTACATGTGTCTCAGTTAATCACTTTGCTTCCCATCCAGTAATATGTATGATACAGTTATCCTCAATATTGATTTTATATATGCACTTTATGTCAGTACCTGACTCTGTGTGTGTGTGTGTGTGTTCATTCTTTTGGGAAGCAGTTCACCCACATACACAACGTATGGAGTTTATCAGATGGGAATTCCAAACCTAGAACCCCCGCTTCCTGGCTACACGCTGATCTCTGGGAATTCCAATATCCCCATCTGTAAAAACAAGCTAACACTACCTCCTTGCAGTGTTGTTAAAGGAGATGATGTATATGAGACTACCTGACAGGAGGCCTGGGACAGAGGGGGTGCTCACTGGGTTGGTTTCATTCCTCCCTTCCTGACTGAGTACATTGGGCCATGCTTTACTTAGAGCCTTGAGCATCAAGCTCCCTGTTTGCTGCCCAGGTCAGCCAATGCCACATGCAAATGGGCGTTCACCAAGACCATCGTGCTCATTATGGACAGGGATAAGAGAGATCTAGGAGCAGTCTAGGACAAGATTTGGTCTGGTAAAATCTAAGCTCCAGTCCCATCTCTGCATCTTGACCACTCAGTGATCTTTGCTCACTTTCAGTATTAGCTTCTATTTCTGTTTTCAGTCTGTAAACAGGGACTGCAAGATCCCTGGAGGAATATGTGGGCTGGTGTGTGTAATGTGGTCATGGACCCAGCTCACTGGGAGTAGAAGAGGGCGAGGTAATACAGAGCTCAGGCTGGTGGACACACTTGGAACGAAGGCTGGGAAGAAGCCCTCACCTAGGACTCCTAGGGACAGGAGGCTGGGGCTGGAGGCTCTTGGAGCTCAGTTTCTGTTGGATAGTTCTAGCAGCTTCTATATTTCTGTGTCTCAGGAGCTCACTTTAAAGACTCGGAAGCCTATGAATGTTAAGCAGACTTTTCAAGAGGAAATATTCTAACAAGGAAAAGGAAAGAGGGGAAGAAGTGTTCTGATTTTAGTCTGGGACTGCTGGTGTCTGCTGTGACAGGGCCCACAGGTAGAATGGGTGGCTTATGAAAGGGGGACCAGCATGGGGCTTTGGAGGCAAGGCGTCTCAGGTTCAAATCCTGACTCCCTACTTAATATCTATATGACTCTAGGATAAAACTGTCTGAATTCCCTGGCCTCAGTCCCCACAACTATAATATGGGAATGATACCTCAAAGGATATTGCAGAGTTTAAGTAAAATAACATGCATGATGTACTTTAGCAGAATGTTTGGCATATAGTGAGCACTCATTAAATGGTAGCTATTGTTATAGGCAGCCACTTAAAATAATAATAGTCACCATCTAGAGAGAGTTTTGTGTGCCAGGCACTCTGCTAAGTGCTTTGCAGGCCTTATTTCACTGATATCTTGTAGCAGCCCACTGAGGTAGATGATAGGATGATCCCTGTTTGACCGATGAGGCGCCCTGGCTTAGAGCAGTGAGCAGCTTCCTCAAGGTCATGCAGTTTGTATATGTTGGAGCTGGAATTGGAGCCAAGGTCTGACACCATAGCCTGTACCCTCACCCACTAAAACAGTGTCTTACACAATGCTAGGATTTTTACTGTGCTCAGAAGCGTTTTCTTCAAAGTGCCTTACAAAATACCCAAGTTCTCCTATACACCTTTATCAAGGTGCCTGCAATGCTTTCACCAGAAAATTGATTCGAGTTTTTAAAGCTCTTCACTCTCAGAAGTGCATATTAGCCCCAGGATAGGGGGAATGAATCTCAAAAACTAACACATTAGCAAGATCCACTTTCTAATCCAATGCTTTTGAGAGCACAGACCCCAGCCGTCCTGTCCCCCACTGCATAGAAATTGTGGTGAGAGCTGTTCCCTTGGGAGAAGGGGGGCTCAGAGAGGGTCCTAAGGCAGGCCTCCCTTCCAGTTTTGGTCTCGCCCAGTTATGACGCAGAATCGGGATGCTCTGCATATTCAGATAATATCCAAACCATGTTGATCTTAGAAATCTATCCAAGAGAGTTTTCCGTTTTTAGTAAATCCTAATGTAAGCCCTCCAGCTCCTAAAAAGGCTATATTTAGTTCTAGTCAGATCAACAGACGTATTGAACACCTACCTGATGCGAGACTCTGGACCAAGCTATCTAACATGGCTTAACTCACTAGATTTTCTAGCTGGAGGTGTGCCTAGAAGATGAAGGGCAAGAGGGTATTGGATAGGACGGTTGAAAGTAGCCATCAGCTGCATGCTTCCTCTGGGCCCAGCATTGTTCTCGGCACATTGTACTTGTATCAACTCCTTAGCCACTTTTACTCTCCCCTTTCTCTTGATGAAGGAACAGGGGCACCAAGCACAGAGAAGTTAGGTAACTTATCCAAGGTCATACACGTGAGTAAGTGGCAGAGTTAGGACTTTAAAGCAGTAAAATGTTATTTTTTTTTAAATAAGTACACATAAGAATCTTTCCATGATGTGCATTTAAAAGATTGCAGTGCCCTTCAAAGGGCTTCCTTGGGAGGCTGCATACTTAATTCAGTGGTGCTGGCGTTGCTGATTGGCTGTAGAATGCCTCCCTGGAAATGGCCATTAGAGCTGATTTAAGAATTAAATAGGAAAGTCAGCCTTAATACATTAGAGTCACACCTTGGTTTTGACCCAAAAAAGCACTGCTCAGCTTCTCAGCTACAGTGTGTGTGTGTGTGTGTGTGTGCATTAAGAAAAAAACAAAACAGGGCGCCTGGGTGGCTCAGTTGGTTGGGCGACTGCCTTCAGCTCAGGTCATGATCCTGGAGTCCCGGGATTGAGTCCCGCATCGGGCTCCCTGCTCAGCGAGGAGCCTGCTTCTCCCTCTGACCCTCCCCCCTCTCATGTACTCTCTCTCATTCTCGCTCTCTCAAATAAATAAATAAATCTTTAAAAAAAAAAAGAAAAAAACAAAACAGAGAAACAGCACAGAAAAATAAAATGGTATTCTCTCAATTTTGCTGTGCAACTAAACTGCTTTTAAAAGAACTTTAAAAATAAAAATAAAATGGTTAAAAATATTGTATTTTGAAAATAACTTGTACCCTCAAAATGAAGAATTTTTACAATTGAAAAACGTATAAATAGCGTTTTTAAAGAAACTGGGAAAAAAAAGTGTTTCAAATAATAGCAACATAACCGGATTGCGTTAGAACTGCTAGAATCTCCATTATGAAGGATTCTCTTTTAGATACATCATTTCTATGATATTTTAAAGATACCAATTTACATGAACACTTAAATTCCTCAGGACCCTGTCCCTGTTCGCACAGACATGCAATGTCTTAGTGGGACGCATCCCTAATGAAATCCACGCTGGCTCACTCTCTATGTAGCCTTGACTCCTTTGGTCATCATTTAAATGTAACCAGAGACCAGTTCCCTCCCCTCCTTTCTTGCCTTTTTAAAAGGTTCTTAGAACAAAGAACGATAGTTTCAGGCAGTACCCATTCCTGGTTTGGTATGAGGAACTGAAAGTGAAACAGTTTTTTGAATTATTGTGTTAAGAAGTTATTAAATGATTAAATGAGATAATACATGTGAAAACAGGTGGCAGAGGATCCGGCATGCAGTGGGAACTCAGCAACAATATAGTCAGGAACCTGGTGAATAGAACAGCTTAAAGTCATAGCATGGTTCACCTGCCTCTACCTCAAAGTGCCTTGCAGTTCAGCACCATGGCCAAGGACACTTTCAGCCCAAGATGAATTGTTGAATTCAGGCTGTCTCTGATAGACCACAGCCACCACACTGTCTCCTATTTCTCCTATTTCTTGTCTCCTATTTTCTCCTATTTCTACCACCCCTTGTCTGTCTGCGGTACGTGAGCATTCTCTCTGACCGTATTTGTCTCCTATGTCTCTCTCTGCCTTCCCTTCCCTTCCTTTCCTTTTCCCACTTCCTCCTCTCCACTCCCACAAACACGCAGACAAACATGCACACTATCCTATTACTCCTTGGAAAATCCTTGCCCTTCCTCCCTTCTCTGAGGTCAGGGCTGAAAACTGCAGTGAGTTATTTGGAGGACAAGGAGCTGTTTGACCTTGCTGAGTCAGGAGTTCCACCTGGGACATCTTCCGTAGTACCAGGAACGGTCCCCGTGGCATGGAGGCAAAGGCAGAAGCAACCATGGGATGATTGGGCTCTGGAGGGAATGGGGAGCATTAGACCAATATTTTCAGGCTACTTGAAAGGAAGACTGGATGGGTACAAGGAAGCTCTCCATTTGTTCATCTTCATTTAGCCCTTAAAGAGCCATGTGTCCTAGCATGGCCATCAGAATTTATACTTTACTGAAACACAAAATAAGTGAAAAAGAAATGAAAAGAAGAAAGGAAGGTGGTCCGCACCCAGTTGTGTTCTTAAGAAAGGAGGATTCTGGGGGCGCCCGGGTGGCTCAATCGTTAAGCGTCTGCCTTCGGCTCAGGTCATGATCCCAGGATACTGAGATCGAGCCCCGCACCTGGCTCCCTGCTCGGCGGGAAGCCTGCTTCTCCCTCTCCCAGTCCCCCTGCTTGTGTTCCCTCTCTCGCTGTGTCTCTCTCTGTCAAATAAATAAATAAAATCTTTAAAAACAAAAAAGAAAGGAGGATTCTGGGGCACCTGGGTGGCTCAGTCAGTTAAGTGTCCAACTTTTGATTTCAGCTCAGGTCATGATCTCAGGGCTTTGAGATCAAGCCCGCTTCAGGCTCTGTGCTCAACAGGGAGTTTGCTTGGGATTCTCTCTCTCCCTCTCCCTCTGCCCCTCTCCTCAAAATAAATAAATAAATCATAAAAAAAAAAGAAGAAACAAAAGAAACAAAAGGAGGATTCCCACCTGTGGTTTCCCCTACTCTAAGATCCTCCCCCAGAGTAGAAGATAGAGGCTACCTCAAGACAGAAATCTTGGGGGTGCACTCCACTCTTCCCCCAAAGTTGGTTATCTAGGCCTGATGAGTGTACTGTTTCTCAGCTCTTATCACTGAGTGCCACATGGGATTGAGGAGAGGATGTGTGTCCTTTTCTTCTCCCCAGTCCTAGCCATCCAGACACCCACATGCTCCACCACATCTGACCCCCACACTAGCCATTCTCAGCATGTCCAAAATGGAACTTGCTTTGTAGAATCCTGCTCCTCCTCTTCCATCCCCATGTCAGTCAAGATTTCACCTCATCACCCAAGGCTCCAAGTCGCCCTAGACTACTTTCTTCCCCCGCCCAATGCCAGTTATCAAGTTCAACCAAGCCTACCTCCTCTAAAGCTCTCAGATCTGTCCCCTCCTCCCCATCCCCACTCCCACTTTTTAGGGAAACTGCTCATCATTCCTCCCCTGGATTATTTCAATTGTCTTTCAGATGGTCTCCCTGCTTCCTGCCTTATTCACCTTCCAATCCAACCTGCATTTTTTATTTCTAACACAAAATTTGCTTCTGTTGCTTCCCTGCCTAAAACCCTTTAAATGTCTCCCCATTGCATGCAGAATCAAGTTCAAGCTCTCCATTGTGACCCTCCAAGGCCTCCCTGAGCCCCCTGCCACCTGCCTCTCCAACGTCATTGCCTGCTACTTGCCCTCATGACCTTCCAGAGCAAATGAATGGCTGTTCTCGGAGCACAATGGCATTTAATGCTTCCATCTGTTTGTATATGATGTTATTTCTCCTTGGAATGCCCTTCCCCCTCATCCTCCCAGTAGGCTCCCATTCATCTTTCAAGACTCAGCTTGAGTACCTCTTTCTTGGTGAAGACTTCCTGCTTCCCCAAATTTGCCTTTGTATTCCCACCTTAATGACATTTAAATTCTCATTTCCTCCATCTAGATCATGAGCTGGCTTTATCTCTCTCTGTTTTCCGAATGCAGGATAGTCAGTGTCTAACCCATAATCGGTAAAAAAGAGATACCTGATGAAAGAATGAACTTGTAATTAGGCAGTATGAGTGACCTTGAACATGTCACATCACCTTTCTGAGACTTAATTTTCTTTGTCTATAAAATGAGGATAGTGATGCCTACCTTGCAAAGTTGTGTGGATTTTATGAAATAAAATATGCAAGGTACCTAGCCCTTCCCAGCCCATTATAGCAACTCAATAAATGTAGTTTCCATATCCTTCCTCTTCATTCTTCTCTTTGCTATAATTCTAATCAAAATAGGCAAAAGCAAAAGAGAAATCCCAAAGGCCCAATGCCAATGTGCCTGGAAGGGGACAGTCACCTACTGCCCATCTGGCAGGAACAGTGACCACACACCTTAACCTCTCATGTCACCCAAGATCAGCCAGCCCCTGGCCAGTGTTTAGTGAGGGTTAACTAAGGTCTGGCAACACTTACATGTGAGGACTGACCATAAGCCAGCCACTCTTCCACGTACTTCACCTGTAATAACTCATTCGGCTTCACAGTGACTCTGTGAGGGGGCTCCGTTGTTGTCCCCATTTTACAGATGAGGAAGCTGAGACAAGTGAGGTTGAGGTCATCCAGCTAGTAAACTGTAGTAGAGGAAGGACTGAACCCAAGTATTATGACTTCAGAGAGTATTCTCTGAACTCCCACACAGTTCTGTCCAACACCGATGAAGGATGTTGCGAGACTTAATAGCCCCAGATCCAGGGAAGAGCAGATCCCTTGGTTTCTGAGACTTGGTGATACAATTTGCCGGCTCACGATATGCGAATTTAGCTAGCTCTGTGAACGATCTTTGGGTTTGATTCCTTCGGCTGGTTTGGGGGTCCAATGGTCCCATTGCTAGGTTTACAGTTCCTCATTGCAAAAATTATCATTATCATTATGAATTGATAAATCTTTTTTTCTTTTTTTTAAGATTTTATTTATTTATTTATTTGAGAGAGAGAGAGAGAGCAAGCAAGGAGCATGGGGGAGGGAGAGGGAGGGTGAAAGAATCTCAAGTAGACTCCACGCTGAGCGTGGAACCCGGCTCGGGGCTTGATCCCACGACCATGACGATCCGGACCAGAGCTGAAACCAGGAGTCAGACGCTTAACCGACTGAGCCACCCAGGTGCCCCTTAATTGATAAATCTTATTAAGAAGGTGGAAAGGTTTGGGGCATGAGCATCCAGCCCATGAGCCAGTCACCCATTTTTTCTAAATAAAGTTTTATTGGAATGTGGCTACTCTCATTCATGTCTGCTCTGTCTGGCTACCTCTGCACCACCGAGGCAGAGATGAGCGGTTGTGACAGAAGCCTATTGCCTGCAAGATTAAAATATTTACTATCTGGCCCTTTATAGAAAAGTTTGCAACCCCTTCAGCGAATAGTACTTCCAGCCAACACCCACTTGTTCAAGCAGGCTGGGAAAATCCTGATGGTCCCAGCTCCCCAGGGCAGAGTCTCCAGGGGCCGCCCCCTTCCCAGCCCGGGCAGTGCTCCCCCCAGGCCACAAGGAAATGCATCATCACCTTGGGGGGTCTGCAGCCCAGGATGAGAGCAGGCGGGGCGGTTCCCAAGCTGCTAGCTCTGTGAACGATCTTTGGGTTTGATTCCTTCGGCTGGTTTGGGGGTCGCCGGCATGACTTGAGCCACAGGAGCCCAAATAAAGTGGTGGAGCAGTGCAGTCAAGACAAATTTCCTGATCCCGTGGAGGCTGCCGGAGGCGGGCAGCTGATGGATGGCAGAGGGAGAATTTCTCAGTTGCCGTCTAATCTGTGCCTGGGAAATAAATTGCACTTGTCACTGGTGTCTGCCCCGGCCCTGCAAGGCCCCTCTTCCCTGCAGAGTCCTCCCTGCACCCCACCCCAGCTCTGCCAGCCTGGAAATGCTGCCTCAGGAAGTGGGGAAAGAGAGGACAGGGGAGGCACAGGAGGAACGACGCGTTCTGCCCCGTCCCCAGCGGCCCCGGGAGGAGCGAGCCGCCTGCCACCTGCAAGGACAGTCCTGCTGGGGGCCTGCAGCAAGTCTTAGGGCCTCAGTTTTCTTATCTGTGAAATGAGAAGGTTTTTCAAGTGATCTCAGGAACCTTCCTGAGACTGCTGAGGGAGAGAAAGGAAGTGGTTTGCACAGCTGAAGTCTGGAAGGATCCCCAAATCTGAACATCGAGTGCCTCCATGTGCCAAAATCTCTGAGCCTAAAGTTAGATCACATCTTTATTGGAACCCAGGAGTAGACGCGAGTTATTTGGGGTTTGTCCCGGGTTTGTTCCTCAGCAGAGCCTCCCCTAGGAAACACTCCCTTTCTCTTTTTAAAGGAAGATTTTACCCCCAAATTTTTATCTGTGCCTCTGTGCCATCTACTTCCTTTCTTCTCCGCCCCCTCTCATGCCCTCTATCACTCTCACTCTCCCCTGCTTCCCCCACTTCTGCCCCTTGGCTTTTCAAGAGGCACCCTCGACTAGCCACCTTCTAGGAGCTGCTGGGTTCATCATGTGAGCCCCTTGGAAATGGGACATGGTGAGGCAGGCTCTGCCAGACAGCTCCTTCTTGAGAGAGGACTCCCTCTGGGAACAAAAGGGAAACTCCCTGGCTGGGGCCCAAACCTTCCCAGAGATGTCCCATCAATAATCCAAGAAGACAGAGACAGACACTAGCTGAGATCTGGGCCCAGAGCTTTCTTTGGACGGGCTGACGGCTGACACCCAATCAACCCAGGAAGGCTTGATGGAAGAGGTGGTGTTTTCGAGCTAGCTACCTGAATGAGGAAGGAGAGCTCATTTGTCACAGGGCAAGGACAGAGAAGGGGTCACCTCCCTGCTGAGACAGACATAATCACAGGCTCATCCTGGGAACTAAACTGGATCTGTCACTACGATTTCACAGCTGCACTCAAGGACGGGTAGGGCTGGAGGGAGCTTGGGAGTGTGGGTCACCCATTAGCAGTGCTGATAGGGCTAAATCCCGAGCCGGGGAAGTGGGGGTGGGATGCCCGAGAGGCCGTAGCTCTGCTCCAGATTCCTCTCCCAAGGGGCTAGAAGCGCCGTGTTGCTGTTTTTATCCCCAGTGGAGCTGTCCACAGCTTTCATTAGCCGCCTAACAAGTATTAATCAAGCACCTAAACCGTTAGAAGCAAGTCAGATGGACCGGGCGACAAATCCCAGCTTCACCATTTATTAGTTGTGTGGCCTTGCCTAAGCTACTTATTTTCTCTGAGCTGCGATTTCTTCCTCCATTAAATAGAATTCACAATAGCGAGGTTTCTGTGTGGCTTAAATGAGACAATGTGTGCAAATTATCTTTTAGACCATGGGCACTAAGTAGCTGCTCAATACATTTATGTCTTCACCAAATCTGTTTTAAGCGCTCTCCATATCCCAGGCACCATCCAGAGAACCTGCTGGAAGATGTGGAACTTTGGTCAACTCATGCTGTCGCTCTGGCGGGATAGCCCCAGGACTGACCCTGAGTGTCCTTGGGGCGCCTTTCCGGGAGGATGCAGAGGCTTCCTCCCCAGAGGGGGCCAGGGGTGGGGAAAGGGCTCCCCACACCTCCTGCCACCCTGGTATCGAAGGGCCAGGGAGTTAGGAGCTCCAAACTCTCGTTTCATGAAACAGAACCGACCTCCCTGGGCCATTGTGAGGCATAAATGCCTTTATGCCTATAAAGAGCCAAGGACAGTAGTTGGCACATGATAAAGACGTGACAGCTGTGCATTCTTATCATGTCAGCAGGGCCCAGCTTTGGAAACAAAGGGTTTGGGGGCGGGGCCATCTTCTGACTCTCCACTGAGCCAGGACATCATAGCATGAGCGATGTAGGGTCGGCATAAAGCAGTACTTCCCAACAGGCTCCTGTGAGTTCTCTACCCTGTGGCTTCTGGAAAGCACTGTCTAGCCTCAAACAATCCCCGGGGGTAAAAGAAGGCAAATATTTCCAAGCAAAATCCTGGCACTGCTTCCCTTGCCAGGTGGGGCCCAGTGTCCTCCAGGGTCTCCCCAGAGGTTCCAGCTGGGCTCAGGGAGAGAATAAACCCCGAACTTGTGGGGCCTCGTGGATGAGGTCAGTCCCTCTATCCACGCGCTTCCCCAGCCTTTCCCGGCACCCTGAGGTCTCTGCTCTTCTTAGATGAGCTAACGCTGAGGCTCGGGCCCCCCCACCCCACCCCCGGGAGAGCTTCTCACGAGGGGATCAGGGCAGGCCGTGCAGGGGAGAGCCTTGGGAGGAGAGGGGCTGCAAAAGATCAGCAGTGCAGATGCCTCGGGACTGTCTCTCAGCAGAAGCCTCCACTGTGGCCTCAGCTCAGTAGGGCCTCATGGGGCATGCCAGGGACTTGGGATCTTCTAAAAGCCGCGAGAGCCCAGAAGCATGTGTAAGCAGGGGACAGACCTGCTCTGTTTGGGGTTTTTTTGGAAAGTCACTCTGGCTACTGTGGAGAAGGAAGTGGACTTGAGCAGGAGGGAGGAAGGGAGCCTGGTGTTGCGCCAGTGGTCACAGAAGCCTGCGCCGGCAAGACGACATTTGGGCAAAGATCTGAATGAAGTTAGCCAAGTGTTTCTGCCAGGCAGAGGGAGGAGTGAGACTGCATGGCCCCTGAGGCAGGAGGGTGCCTAGTTGGATGAAGGGCCAGCCAGGGAACCTGTGTGTCTGGAGCAAAACTAGCCAGGGAAAGGGATCGGGCGTTGGGGGCAGAGAGGCAGTGGGGAACGGGGTCAAGGGAGGCCTTGGAGTAGAGTGACCAACCATCCCCATTTGCACAGGACTGAGGGGTGTTCCGGGATGCAGGACTCTCGGTGTTAAAAGCAACAGAACCGGCAAAGCCATCAGGCACGATAAACATAGTGCTTGGGACCCACACTGCTTTTAGGAGCCCATGAACATGTTTTAATTCCATTTTTTTTAAATCAGAAGAAAACAATGAATATGATAATAATGAATATATAATAATAAATCCAGCCTGGGTTATGTTTGTCTTTATACTAATGCAGTGGTAAAGTATAATTCTTAATTTTTTTTAATGGAGAAGAAGACTATGAAGGCAAAGCGCCCACAGAAATCATAATGCAGCCCTGCAAACCAGGATAATTCGTCACCCTAATGGATGGGCCTCTGGAGGCACTTTGGCTCCGGGTTGGTTGAACTTACCCCCATTTTGCAGGAATGAAAACTGAGACTCTGAAGCTAAGGCAACCTCTGAGAGCTGGTAGTGGGTTGGCCTAGGAAAATGACAAGGGAGATAGGATTGGATGGAGTCAAGAATATTCTTGGGAGAGGTACCTGGGTGGCTCAGTCATTAAAGCGTCTGCCTTCGGCTCCGGTCATGGTCCCAGGTCCTGGGATCGAGCCCCAAATCGGGCTCCCTGCTCAGCGGGAAGCCTGCTTCTCCCTCTCCCACTCCCCCTGCTTGTGTTCCCTCTCTAGGTGTTTCTCTCTCTCTGTCAAATAAACAAATAAATCTAAAAAAAAAAAAAAGGAATATTCTAGTGGAGGAATTGACAAGACTTGATGATTGTTTCCACAACGTGTGTTGTGGGGTGGGGAGGGGTGAGGTGATGCAGGAGGCATGGCTCTCAGTTCACCAACTCGGGCAGGCATGTGTTAAATGGTGCCTTTCTGTATAATGAGGAGCATGGCACCCAGTGTGTGACCTTGAGTAAAGCATGTAACTCTTCTGAGCACCAGTTTCTTATCTCCAAAAGGGGGGGGGGTACCAAAAGCTATGGCCCAGCATCATTGTAAGAATCAAAAGATTTTTTTTAAATAGCCAAACAAAAGTGTGTGGTGCATAGTAGGTGCTCATAAATATGAATGGAACCTTCTCAAAGCCCTGGTATAATTCATTCATTCATTATACAGTTTGCAAATATTTCGTTTCTTACCCTTCTTTCGTGAATCTTGTATTCCCATGGGAGGGACAGACAGTAAAGAAATGAAAATCCCAGATTGTGGGGATGAACATGTGCTATTAAGAAAAATTGTATAGGAAGATGGAGAGTCACAGAGGGGGTTATTGGACAGGTGGCCAGAGAGAGCCTCCCAGAGAGGGCACGTAGGGACAGGTGAGCACCTCTATAGTTGGGGGGCCCATGCACTGAGGAGGGGGACCTGCCTGGGAGTGCTCTGGGTGCCCACCGTGCAGCAGAGCGGAGAAGGCAGCGGACGTACCCCGGAGCCCCGGGCTAAGCATGGCGCTTGTCAGAGGCCCAGGTGTGCTGAGGCAGCACCCCGCCCTCCCCCATAAGGGATGGTTATTTTCTTCTCCCTGCTGTACTGCTGGCAGAAGGAGCTGAGCCAGGAGAGGAGGAGGACGGCAGCTCACCCGGACGCGTTCACAGGGACGCTTCGTCTCTGTCCCCACCTCCTGGGTCAGCAGAACCGGCCCCACGCACCCAGCCAGCGGAGGAAGAACGGGGCGGGGCGGGGCCCGCAGACGCCTGGCCTCTCCCCTGCCGCTGGGGCATGCAGCCCCCCTGCCGAGCACGGCATCTGTAAAATGGGATGATGGTAATAACAGAAACTGTGCAGGGCTGCTGGGAGGCTTACACGGAGTAATGGATGTGTGCAGTGCTTTGTAAACCGTAAGAGATTGTACAGATGGTCATTTACGAGGTGTAAATGAGTCGATGGGAGAAGGTGCAGGGTGCTCGCCCAGGGACCGGATGAAGGCAGAGAAAGTTGAAGAACTGGGAGTGGCCACAAAGCGCCCAGGGGACTGTGACCCACACAGAAAGACAGTGTGTGGAAGGTGCATGAATAAACATGAGCCAGCCGCAGACTCCTAAGTGCCTTAATTGTGCTCCGGCTAACGAGGTAGACAGGCAGCTGCTGGTTTCTCCCAGGGCAGGAAGGGCCCTCCCCCGCTGCCCTGTTTCGCGGCTTGCCCAGGGTGCCGGGGACCCTGCAGGTGGGTCGCCCCTCCCTCCTCGGCACCAGTCTGGCCCCAGCGCCATCCTTCACCTTGGTACCCAGCAGTACCGTGCAGCCACCTGGGGGCATGGAGCCAATACTCAGAAGCACATGGGAACGGAAGCTAGGATGCGCTCAGTGCTGGCCAGGAGCCGTGGAAACTGGCAGGTGGGGCTGGCAGCTGGCTTCCTGGAGCTGACCCCACGCAGGGCAGAGGCTTGAGATCCAGGCATGCGAGGGGGCCTGGCCGGAGGGAAGCTGGGAAAGACAGAGACAGTAGGCAGGAGGCCCAGGATTCACCAGGCAATCTTCCTCTGACGTTTGGATTCAGGGCGTGCTTATTGCCCACCTACCGTAGGCGCGCACCGTGCTGAGAGCTTCCACTCACATTATCCTGTGTAATCCTCACGGTGAGCCTGAATGGTCAGTATTACCCTTCACAGGTTAGAATACCATCGCCAAGAGGTAAGGGACTCTGTCAAGGTCACACACACAGTTCCAGGTCCTGAGACTTCTGAGACCAAATTGTGTGTTCCTTCTTCTGAAACTTCTGAAAACATCTATCCACACCACACGAGTACCCTCACAGAACACATTGTGGAGGATGGAAATACCCCCCTGCCCCCCACCCTGGTCCTGAGGGAGACAGAGAGCTACTCATCACGGAGAGCTCCCCTGGCTGGCCTCTCCCCACCTGCTCTTCTCTGCTTCTGGCTGAGTTTGCGGATGGGAGGCTTGGCAGGAGCTCGCGGGGAGGAAGGACAGTAAAGCAGAGGTGTCCCCTTGGCTACTCTCTGCGAGTCACCTGGGACTGGCTCTGTCCCACACCTGAAAGCCAGGGCTTCTCCCAAGGGGGCCCTTTCTACAGGATTCTCTTTCCCTGGTTTTGGTGCCATGGTACCCTTCATCCCGCTAGCCGAGGGTGGGTGACAGCCTGCTATTCCAGCCCTGCCTACTATGCTATCCCTCATGGTTTAGGTAGACCCTACTCAGGCCTCTGTAGAGAGGCTCTTTGTCAACCTTTTCCGTTACCCTCCTTTGAGTGTGCCATCTGTCAACAGTAGGGGGTGTGGAAGGAAGTTACGGAAAAGGTCTGAAGTAAGATGTATGGTCTTTGCAGACCCGGATGGAGAGAAGGATGCTAAGCTGGGCCCATTCCACAAGGATACGTACTTCGGAGCTTCCCCAAATTCCAGCAGTCTGGAAGAAGGTCCCAGCAGCCTCCTTGCTGTCGTGTGTCCCCTCCCTGGCCCTCCCACGCCTGCCTGGCATGTGGTCATTAGCATGAGACACAGGCTCCTTGCTCAAAGAGGACCATCAAGATGCAGCTGAGGTGTGAAAAGTAATTATAGGCTGGTGATTAGGGTCACCCCTGGGTCTCACTTGCTGGAACATGCCTCTCTGACCCTCAGAGGGTGGATGGGATGAGATAGCTTTTGCATAACGGGCATCCAGGACTCTCATACTCAGGCGAGAGACGGGCAGGCTTACGCTGGGGAAAGGGATGGAGTGGACTGGGGAGACCTGGAGGCTACCCACCTGGACATCCCGGGGCACTGGAGGATGGAGGAGTAGTCCAGGCCTTGGAGGCCTGGAACATGGTCGGGGTGGGGGGGAAGGGAGTGGAGGGGACAGTGGTCTTGCTCCCACAGCTTAGGAGTGGGCTGCATCTCTGCTTCTGAGATTTCGGTCTGGGTTTGACCTCAGCCTGACATCCCCCATGGGCCTAAGGACCTCAGCTTCACAGACATGATGGCCCCCACACGTGATGAGAGCCAGGCTGCTAGGCCAGCATGGAGATGGGCCCGGTGGGATGGGAACCAAGGCTGCAGGGCTGACCATGCCACAGAGCAGCAAGCACCCAACTCTGCCCATGACATGGTGCTGGGAACATGATGGGCCCCCAAGAAATGTTAGTGGGATTCTCCAGGCTCTTCAGAGTTCACCCGTGGCACAGATTAGGAAGCCCCAGCTTAGCAGCGATCCAAGCCCCAGCTTAGCAGCGAACCAGCTGGGTCACCCAGGCAGTGCCTTTGTGACTCTGGGCCTTAATTCCTGAATGTCTGCAGTCGAGTTAGCACATCCCCTGCCATTAATGGAAGAAGGCATTTGCAAACGGGGAAGGCATGTTAGTAGCCAATGGCAACTAAGAGCAGGGATGTCTGTGTCCCAAAGGGGATACCTATATTCTCACCCTTTTATACCTGCTCCCCGGAGAGCCAGGCTCTGCCCGGTAGCCAAAGTCAGGGTCTCACCCTTTCCATGCTTCTCTGCTCCCTTCTGCTGCCTCTCTCTCTGCCTCTGAGCTCACCAGAGCCCCTGCCTAAGCACCACGGCCAAGGAGGAGATACGCTTATGGCCAAGGGCATCTTCTTCGTGTCTCCATCATCTCTGAATGCCTTGAAAACACATCTCCTGGCTAGGGGTGCTGGATTTAGCAAATAAAAATACAGGACAATGAATCATGGTTTTTGCAGCATAGGTGTGTCCTGAAGTTGATGGGACATACATATCCTAAAAAATGAATCATGTTTATCTAAAATTCAAATTTAACTGAGCATCCTGTATTTTATCTGGCAATCCTCCTCCCAGCCAAAAAGGCTCTCAAAGAGAGTCAGCTGCCTGGGGCCTGCTCTGGGGAGGGCCACGCTCTAAGCAATACCTGCATACTCAGTGATGACCTTCTGAGAACCATAAGCTGTCCTTTCATGTAGGGGACACCCGAGGGCCTCCTGTTCCAAGAGACCTCCTCCTCTACCTTTTCAGACTTGAAGAGCCGTCGAACACTAATCCACTCAGTGAACGTTTAGCGAATATCTTACCTTTTACCTGTCACTCTCCTGGGCCGTGGAGTTACATAGCGAGGGGCAAACAAACTAAGGCTCCTCTCTCATAACCATCGTGTTTGGAGCAAGTACCAAATGTCAGTCTCTGCGGTAAGCACTCTAGAATCTCTCGTCACGTAATCCTCGCAAAAACCCAAGAGGGTAGTCGTTTACAGATGAGGTCCCTGAGGCTTACCGAGGCTAGTCATTTGTTTACCCATTCACCAAGTATTTATTGAGCACCTACTAGGCACCGGGCACTGTTGTTGGTGCAACAGGGAACAAAAGAGATAAGCATCCTGCCCCTGTGGAGCTGCCACTTTAGCGGGGAGCAAGGGGAGGGGAGACGGGCATAGACAAAGTCTAATGTATAGTCTGTCACGTGTTATTCTGAGAAACAGAAAGGGGAGCATCAGGCTCTGGAGTGCCAGTGACAGGAGTTGTAATTCAAATGAGGGTGGTCCGGGGAAGGCCCCTGACAAGGTGCCATTCGAGCAGAGATGTGCAGGCAGCAAGGGTGGGATGGGGAGAAGCCGAGAGGAGCTCGGACCACCCCTGGTTCTGATTCTTGCGGTCAGCTTCCTGACCACTCTGCATTTCTGCCCACCAGACCTGTGACTGAGGGTCTGCTCCCTGCCCGCCCCGTTCACACACATGATTTCTTTTCAGCCCCACATCAGAACAAGCCTGAAGGTAAGTTCTATTATCACGCTTTTCCAGAGAGGAAAGATAAAATGACTCAAAAAAATGAAATGTGCCTAAGATGCCAATGCTGGGCTTCAAACCTTGGTCCATCTATTTCCAAGTCCACCCACGTCATGGGAAGCACTCGGTTCAGACTGGCTGGCTGGTCTGGCCCAACTGATTTCCCTTCCTAGGCCTCAATTTCCCCACCTGGAAAGTGGGGTTAACGTTATTATCCACCTCACAGCATTGCTCCAGGAGGAGCTGATAACTTGTGTCAAGTGCCAGTCTCAGCACGTCCATGCTGTTACTATTGTTCTTTTTTTTTTTTTTTTAGATTTTATTTATTTATTTGACAGAGAGAGACACAGCGAGAGAGGGAACACAAGCAGGGGGAGTGGGAGAGGGAGAAGCAGGCTGCCCGCTGAGCAGGGAGCCCGATGCGGGGCTCGATCCCGCATGACCTGAGCTGAAGGCAGACGCTTAACGACTGAGCCACCCAGGCGCCCCTGTTACTATTATTCTAAGACTACTGTTCTACTCATCGAATCCCCCTGGAGGGCCAGGATTAAGCAGAGTGCTGCTCCAGGCTGCTGGGGAAGGAAAAGACGGAATTGGCGCAAGTGCTGTCGGGACAGAGGCAGCAAGGGGCCCGCCGCCCACCCGCAAGCTCACCTGCCTGTGCGCAGATGAGTAAACGTTGCTGAAACCTAAGTGGCGCGACTCTGTGATTGTAATTATGCTGGTTTGAGGTTATGACTTCAGCAATTTTATTTTTCTTTTGGAGGCGCTGGCTCATTTTTTATGCATGCGCAGGAGCTAATTGCGTCCCAGAGAGTGCTCTCCGCCTGCTGGTCTGGAGGTGCGCCGCCATATGCTTGGCGTGCGTGTAATTAACCCGGTGCAGCTGCACTCCCCTCTGGCTGGATTAGGGATTCGGCTTTGGTTGCATTCCCAGGCAAGAGTCCCACGATTCATATTTATTAAAATGATTACCCTAAAGCAAGATACTGAGGATGGAGCCCAGCACCAGGCCAGATGCTGTCTGGGCCGGCTCACGCAGGTGATGTCCAGTGCAGAGCCCGGGGCTCTGTCCCTGCCAACTCCCGGGAAGGTCTCCCTGCCCACCCCACGTATTGGGCAGGCCCCGCAGCGAGCTTTGGGCTGCCCTGAGGTGTCGAAGCTGTTTTCCTGGCCTCTGGAATTTATCGTTCCTGGTCTTGCTCTGCTGGTCCAGCCCCCTCCCGGTCTTCTCCCTGCTGACCTTCCTGTGACTATAATAGCCGCTGACCACTCTAGCTCTCTTTCCAGAAAAGTGCTTTCAGCACCTAGAACAGGGACTTAGACGTAGTGGGTACCTGGTTAATATCGAGCAAGAGATGATTCAGAGGGAAGGAGGACAAAGGGATGCTCCGTTAATCCTCTGGGATAGAAACCTGAGCCTGTGACCCACATGTTCCCACGACTTCCACAAAGAGTCACTGATCCAGGTGGTGGCAGCTATAAAGATTGATGGATCGGGTACTCCTGGGGGCTTAGGGACAGGAACAGGAGGAGGCTATGGGGGGCCAAGTCAAGGACTGGCCATCTTTCTAAACTGCCCTAGTACTTTACTGTCCTCATCAAGTGGCCAGTGGCTCTTAGCAAGGTCATTCGATGAGGATCCAGAGCCACCTCGGTCCCATGTCAGGGTCTCCGTTGATCTGTAAGCCACTTTGTCCCATAGCCACAGCCCCTGTCATGGTGGTGATTCACTCCATATGCAGGCTCCAAGCACCCACATCATGCAGACGCCCTGCTAGGTGCTGGGATGGGGAATAAAGGAGGATGAGAAACACACTCAGTCCCCAAGGAGCCTCGCATCAAATGGGAAAGACAGATATGTAAACAAATGGTTGAAATCCAGTGGGATAAATACCATCATACGGGTGTGTTTACAGAGGTTTGAACACAGAGAAGAGTGACTACATTTGCCCTGAGTTGATAGTGAGATCGTTGAGATTTTCACTGAGCACAGGTGAGTTTGGGGGCGGAACCAGAGCAGCAACATGTCCTTTATTGCACAGAGGTATGTGTACCCTTCTGTACTGAGCATCGTGCGGGCAAGTAGAAGATGTATGGTTCCTAGACCCAAGGAGTCTGCGCTCTAGGTGGGAAGACTCACATTGTGCTCATTTATTCAATGAGCATTTTCTGAGCACCTGCTGTATACCAGAGGCTGTGCTAGGCTCAGCAGATACAGAGATGATTAGACCAGATCGCTGCCCCAGTCTATAGGGGAGACAGACAGACAAACAACTACGAATATGACAAGTCAAGGGAGGATGTACATCACAAGAACATTTTCGGGATGTAAAGAGGGAGAAACAACCACTTGAGTGGAAAGAATAGCAGCTCAGGGAAGAGTTTCCAGGGATGGTCGTGTCCATGTTGAGTTTTAAGGGTGATTAGGAGTTTCCAGGTCAAAAGTGGCCAATTATAAGGTCAGTGCAGATGATTTTGAGGACAGAAACAGTTAGCTAATACGGGAGCTGAACAGGAATACAAATGAGAGATGCATAATGCATCCCAGCGTTGCAGACTAACCTCCTAAGTGCCAAGTGACTATCACTGAGAATTAACCCTCAGCCGTGAGAGACATACTTGGTGGCTTAAAACCCTATGGGGATATATCGTGGGGACATTTGAACCTGGAGCCGGCCTTCCTCTGCCCCCAGTGATGGCCCTAGTCACTTTCCCAATCCCTGGGCTTCCCATTAGTTGGAGGCAAACATGGGAAAGTCACCTGGCGTCGTGGCATGCGGCAGCCAGGGACTGAACCAGTCACCTCAGAGTCTCCTGAGGGCCTCATTAGCACACCTTCCCGTCTAGTGTGCCCAGGCTCAGGCCCAGGGTCTGTGTGCTTTAAGCTCCCCAGAGTGGTGGTGATGATCATGTGTCCCTACCTTTCTCAAGGAGGGGTATGTTCTAAGAGGAAGTGAGGCCGGGGATTGGCTGTAAGGGGTCCCTAGATAGCTCTCAGCCTCCAAGGATTCCTGAGGAAGCAGAGGCCCGGGAGACATGTCCCCGGGGCACACTGGGCAGGGGGAGTGGGGGGTTGCTGTCTGTCAGGTTGTTAGGCACTGATGAAGATGCTATTCTTAGCACTCAGGCAATTTGGGCTCCTCTAATCAGGGAGCGGGGAACAGGCCAACTCAGGGTGCCAGGGGATTGGAAATTCTATGCGGAGCCTGTTAGGACTGGACCAGGAAAGATGACATTCTCGGGCAGGGTTAGTTGGAGGAGAATCAGATAATTGCCAGCCCTGCAGAGGAGAGGACAAGAAGAAGAGATGCTAGATGGAGCAGGAGGGAAATGGTGATGTGGGTGATGAGACAGTTCTGGGGTCCTCGGGATGGTTCCTTAGAAAAGAAGGTGGACTCTCCTTTGCCTTCAGAAAGGCACGAACTGAGTCAGGCAGGAAGGTCCGGTGGCTACTGCAAGGCAGATCTGATGGAAAGCACGAGAGCCCAGGATAAGGAGACTGGGGCTGGGACCAGGGGTCCTGTAACAAGGAGGCTGGAGATAGGAAATCTGGCCCCTGAGAAGATGCCCAGAGGGACCAAGGGAGGAGCCAAGTGACAGAGGAAATGAGTCCAAGCAGGGAACTAGGCCACCACATCTGAAGAGAACCCACAAATAGAGAGAGTCTAGGTGAGCAGGCCCCAGCCAGGCTACATGGCATCTTCCTGTGAATTAGAGAAGGCACCTGCTCCCCACAGATGCAGCACCCAGATTGCAGCCCTTCAGCCAGGACGGGGCACAGTGGAACCCATGGCCTTGAGGCTGAGCACCTAAGCGGTTGGCCTTGCGCTCCTCCACTTCCTCCTACCTAGAAATAGGATCGCTCGCAGAGCTTGGCCTGGACCGCCCCCACAGATGGCACCACCCACAGGGGGAGAGGGTTTCAGGGCCTTGGGCCAGGCCTGAAGCCACAGGTGCTCCTGCCCAGGGCCTCCATGGGTCCTCAGGGAGCAGGAGACCCACGTTGGAGGGGAGGGGAGGGGAGGGGAGGAGGAGAGCTGGGTGGGGACCTTGAGCCAGGGCCTGGGGGCCGGCCCTTCCCCACCCGTTGCGGGATGCGGGGTGCTCTTTCTGGGTACAGCAGCACAGCTGGTGGCTGGCCGGGTCGCAGCCTCAAAAACAGGTCGGGGGGCTCAGCCTGCCAACAAGAGGGAACATAAGCGCCTAGAGCCATTGAAGGTGTGTTGGTGATATTATTATAGCAAGCGCCCCCTTCAGGAGGTCTGCCCTGTCTAGACGGTGCTCAGGCCCAATCACTAGGACTCTGGGCTTCGAGGGCCACCTGCGCCTGGCCGGGAATAGACACAAGGTGGAGCACAAGGGTGCCCGGCGTCCTTCCATGATGGCCCCTGTCTTCCGGACAGGCTCAGGGAAAGGAGCAGGAGGTGGTGAGGAGGGTGCGGTGGAGACCAGAACTGGAGCCTGGGATGCAGAGGAGAAGAGCAGGGCGGGTGGAGACACCCACTGGCAGCCTCTCTGGGTGGCGTAGCCCGTGCTCCCCACGGGAAGTACTTCCGGGGCACCTGGCATCTTCTGCACTTACCTGTGCTCACCTCACCCCTCCTCACACTAGCCCCACTAGGGAGGGACTCTCCATTGCCATGTCTTGCAGCCAGGAACTGAGGCACGGAGCAGCGCGGGAATTCTCCCAAGTGCCCAGAACTACAAGGAGCCAGAATTTGTGTGGGGCCGGCCGGCCCCAGAGGCCACCCCTGCTAGCCCAGCCCCTGCGGCAATTTGGGTGCAACGCCCCCTGCCCCCCGGGCTTGTGCCACGCTCAGGGAGCAGAAGCCAGGGTTACTGAGGCCTCTGGCTTTGGTATGAGCATGTGCAAGCCTACCTTTTGCAGCTTCACCAACGGACACCTGAGAGTCACCTGGGGGCAGAGCCACATTGGGGAGAGGGGGACGGGAAGGGCTTCAGGCAGGTGGCAACAAACAGCGCTCAAAGCTCTTTCTATGTGACATTTCCACTGGACTTCCTGGAACATAGAAAGTGTCACAGACCCCCACCTGTAACTATACCCCTCCAAGGACACCTGGGGACCCTGGGTTAGGTACCCCGAAATCCACAGAGCTCTGAGACTCTGACAGTATCTGTCTGCCCAGGACCACGGGGCATGGCCCCCTGGCCTGCAGCTGACAGCGTCCCCTGGGCCAGGAGATGGAGTCACTGAGGAGTGGGCTCTGCACAAGCTGCTTGAAGCCAGGCGCTCCCCGCTCTGTACTCGGTGGCCCTCGGTGCCCAGAGCCAGTCGGTGCTCATGAGACGCAGGCTGCGTGTGAAGGGCGTGAGGCAGCACTGGGGGCTTCGGCCCCTGCATGCCTCCACCTCTCAGGGCCTGAGGAGGGGCTCACGGGGGCCCCCGCAAGGACTTTCTCAAAGGCACCATGGGGGCTTGTGGATGCCAGGCCCAGGCAACAGCTCAGTCTGGACGCATCATGTGAGCTTCTCCTTGACTAACTTTACTTCCAGCTTTCCCCTTCCACACATCCCGGGGATCCTGCCCTGTGAGACGGAAGCTGGAGGACTCCGTTCCCTCCGTCCTCCCTCCCCAACTGCTGTGAACAATTAAGCCCAGGACAGCCATTAGCTAACACTGAAGGGCCTGTATTGATTAAGCATAATTATATTTACTCTTCAGCAGTGTGAGGCCTGGTAGGAATATTTTTTGTTAATTTGTTGCTGCTTAGCCTCAGGAATAGAGACTGATAGGCCAGCCCCCACCTAGATCTCCCCTACACACACACGCACACGCATGTTTTCATTGTTGCTGAATTACTATAAATGCTCATCGAAGGTCCATGGCATTCTGGGCTGTCATTCCTGGAGCTTTTATTCCAGAAAAGAACATGGACATGGTTGAAGGAGGCTTATTTTCTTTTGGCTCTTTTTATCTTGGGTGAGAGGCAGGGAGGAGCCCAAATTGCAGCAAAACACAAATACACACACACAAACACACTCATGCACCATTTTCCTCCCAACCCCCCAGTACACATACTTTTAAAAACCTATATTCTTGGAGCAGAGGAGATACAGAGGTGTGTCTTCTCTGTCTCCATGTGATATGAAAACCCAAATCTTGGGAGAAGATAGCCCTGTGCCCCCCTGGCACATGGCAGGAGGCCTCTTTCCCTCCATTTCTCTGGCCCCCTGGCCCTGCCTCGCTGGTGACACCGCTCACTCAATTCTGAGTGTTTTATTTTGGCATGGGCGTGAACTTGCCTCTCCTTCTCCTTATCGCCGAGTCACAAGTGCCGGCCTTCCCCTGGTAAACGTCTACCAGACTGCGGCGGACACTGGGCTCAGGCCGAGGGAACAGAGCCCCAAGGGAACAGAGGGGGCTCACGGTCTAGCGAGGGAGACTGGAGACAAAATCACAGGTACCACACATGCTGCGGGCCCGGCACGTACCAGAGCTGCTCGATTACCTCGGGCAAAGAACTTTGTTAAGACTCAGTTTCCCCAGTTGAAAAACTAAGATGAAAGTAACAGCCACTTCACAGAGCCGTTGTGACAGAGAGCACATGAGGTGACGGGTGTGGTGTTCTCAGCCCCTCCCGGCCTGTGCACATGCTCAGTAAATTGTAATAGCTACGCCAAATGGATGTCTGCTCTCCACCAGGCACGTTTCACGGGGACTACCCCATAGAATCCGCGCGAGACACTTCGGAGGAAGAGGTGCGGGGAGGCTAACTAACACCATCCGGCTCTCCCAGAAAGCTGAGATTCAACCCCAGGTGGTCTGGCTCCCTTGCTGCACCCCGCCCCCGCCTGTGCTCACCCCCAGAGAACACCGGCTCCCGTCCTTTCAGCAGCTGCACAGAATGTCATGGGTGCACAGAGGAGAGATGCCTTACGTAACCTGGGGGGAATGACATCAGGGGAAGAGCTCCTGAAGAAGAGCTTTTTCTGGGGGAGGGAACTGTGTGTTCAGAGGCCCAGAGGTAAAGGAACACAGTGTATTCAGAGAACAGCAAATATTTCCATCTAAGTGGATGATAGTTGGGGTGACCATATATCCCAGTTTGCCTGGGACTGTCCTGGTTTATACTATTGGCCCAGCTTAATTATAAATAGCATCTTGTTCACTCTGAGACGATCCCAGTTAGGACGATAAATTATATGGTCACCATAATTCTAGTGTGTTGGTACTGGAGGAGTAAAAACAGGGCTTTGTTAAGCCACCTAACGACTCTGATTTTACTCTGAAGGACATGGAGACCCACTGAGGGATGAATTATAGGGAGGAAGGCTGAGGCCAACCAGACCTTCAGGATGCGGTGGTCTGGGGGCGGACAGTAAGGTTGAATTATTAAGGAAGTGGAATCCACAGGCTTTGGCCCCAGAGAGGCAGTGGGGTTAGTGGATAAGGGCATGGACTCTGCTGCCAAATTCTGGGGTCAGATCCCGGGGTGGCCACTTATGAGCTAGATGACCTTGGGTAAATCATTTCATCTCTCTGCATCTCACTTTCTCTGTCTCTGAATAAGGTCTAATACGAGCACCACCTCACAGGGTGGTTGTGAGCATCCCATAGAGTTATCATAGAAGGCAGTTGTAAGCGGTGGCGGGTCAGGGATGACTTGGTCTCTGGCTTAGGTCACTGGAATGGAAGCAGTCCTTGAGAACTAGAGGAGCTATGAGGAGGGAAGACACAGGGATGGTAAGGTCCATTTGGATCCACTGGATTTGAGGTATCAGAGGTGAGAGGAGATAAGAAGCTCAGCTGCAAAGGAAAGAGACAGCGGCCACAGCGGGGTGCAGGGTCAGGAGAGGTGTGTTGGTCTTTAAGGAGCAGAGCCTCGAGCTGAGGAGAGAGCAGTGGAAGCCGGAGAGGTGCAAGATGTCAGATAAAGGCAGAATTGATGGAGCCCGGTCCTGGCGGAGGCAGGCGCCAATGAGGTGCTGGCGTGCTGGCAGGATTAGCTGACAGGGGGAAGGCTGCCTTCTGCAGTGAGACGGAGGGGAGAGATAAGGCGGAGTGGGGATGCAGGTAACTTTGTGGGGGGGGCGTGCTGAGCACGCAGATGGCACCACTGTCTCTGGAGCCTTGGAGGCAAGATTTCCCACGAAGGGAAGGGATGGGGGTGAGGAGGCTGGAGGAAAGGGTGCACGTGTGGAAAAGCCTGTGTGGGGAAGGAAAACAGTGTTTCCGGGGGTGGGGGCTGTTGTCAGAGTGGTCCACGTGGACCCCACGGTCACCTGGGGTGACAGCAGGGCTGGGTCCCGAGTGAGATTAAACACCGTGGTGCCCAGTGAGCAGTTGATCGATGATGGACCAACAAAAGGATAGAAGAAGCAGATAGATATCTAAGCATCAAAGAAGCAGGAGGCTTTTAAAAAATTTGACAATAGGAATCATTCTGAGGTGGCATTGGTTATCAAGGAGGGGCCTCCCTGCCTCGGAGAAAAATCAGCGTCTCCTCCCAGAGAGGTCTGCAGGGACATGGGGAATTTGAAGGTGGGATCTGGGCCCTGTTTGCCTTTGCCTCGTGTGCCTGCGCATCTGCCATATTTAATAAGTTGTTTAGAAATGTTGGCTGTTTGGGGCACCTGGGGGGCTCAGTCGGTTGAGTGTCTGCCTTCGCCTCAGGTCTGATCTCCCAGTCCTGGGATTGAGTCCCGCGTCAGGCTTCCTGCTCGGCAGGGAGTCTGCTTCTCTCTCTCTCTCCCCCTCTGCCCCTCCCCACTGCTCATTCTCTCTCTCTCAAATAAATAAATAAAACTCATTTAAAAAAAAGAAAGAAATGTTGGCTGTTTGAGAATGAGTGAATGAATGAGTGAGTGAATGGAATGAATGAATAAATGCCTTGCTCGCATCCCGAGGGGCCCTTCCACCTGTCGCCGCGTGTCTTGCTGTGGACCTTGCCTCTTCCTGTCCCTGAGAAGTGCCCAGCAGAGGCTCTTCTCAGGGGCCATATGGGGGAGCTGGGAGGTGGAGAACAGGGAAGATGGGATTTGCTGTCACTCTCCCTGCCCACCCACCCAGCACCACTCCTGTACCCCATCTTAATGCCGACCTACAATGACCGCAGCATGGTCCACCGGCTCTTGGATTTTTCTGGAACACGAAATAACACTGCAGTGTGCCGCCAGAGGGGTAGTGGCCACACGATGTGAGGAAAAACACAGGGTCAGACGTGAGGGGCATAGGCTGCTTGCCACGGAAGGTCTAGTTTCTCAATCGGACTTACTGTGCTCCCAGCATGAGCTTCCCCTGCGCTTCCTCACCTTTCCCCCCGGAGCTGCATAAGAGAACCCTGGGCTGCAGGGCACAAGGTGCTCCGCTGGCTTACAAGGACAAACCGAAGCAAGATGCCCACCCGGGCGAGGAAGACTGAGGCCCTCCTAACCCCAGGGGCCGGGTGGACTCCCACCGAGGGAGCAGACACAGACCAGCTTTATCTTTAGCTCCCCTGTGGGCCCCTGAGCCCTGCCCCAGTTTCTGACAACAGAGACCTGGGGCCTACACCATCTGGCCACGGTGGAGAAACTGGGCAAGCCTGGTCTTTTGCCGCCCCTCACAATGCAAAGCCAACCCTCTGCACGTCCACAGTTTCTAAGCCAGCAAATCTATGTATTGGGGCCTCCGGTGGGACGGGGGTCTGCTGGAACCACAGTGGCCCGTCCTGTGCCCCAGACTCCAGGGCCTGTTCTGACTCTGTGGTCTCCTCCCCAGACCCCAGCGACCATTTTTCTGAGCTCAGCTTGAGCTTCCATAAGACTGGCAGCAAATCTAGGACTCAGAGGGTAAAGGGCAGTGAATGAAAGAAGCTCCCAATTGAGCTCATCCCGGACAAGGTAATGAAGAGCATCATGTATTCATTGACTCAGCAAAGGGGGAGCTCAGGCCCGTAAGCATGCTAAGGATGCCGGAAATGAACAGAACAGAATCTTTGCCCTCAGGATGCACCCCTGCCTCTCACCGCCGCACCGCCCAGTGCCACAGACCGAGACGTGGTCGCCTCAAAGTGACCGCCCCACAGCTGGTCAGCGGGACTGCCAGGATCCAAAGACGGAAGCGGAGGGCAGGGTGCAGGGGGAGAGCTGGTGTTTCTTCTTCTTGAGCTGAGTCCTCAGGGTTATAGTTCCTCCCCACTTCTTCTGTTCTCTGGCGGTGCCCCTTGGTTCAGCCTATCTGCCACCCGTCCCCAGCCCGGACACACAGCTGACTGGGAGGGCACCTGTCACACAGTCATACAGATGGCTGACAGTGGGTGTCACTCACCTTGGCAGAGATTCTCGGCATCAATTGGCTGCTCGTCCGAGCCCCTGATGGTCGCTCTCCATCAGAGGCTGAGTGAGGACCCTCCTTGGAATCATTCTCTGCCCTGTTCTCCAGTTACCCAGGCCTTGGTTGAAATAGTTTTCCCAGTCCTTCCAGACTCAGCTGTGTCCTTGGCAGCCCGGATACCTCTCAATGGCATTTACTCCCTGATCAGAGCCTTGCTAGATCTCCCCCATGGATAGTGGTACCCCCTTTCCCAGTCTTGGGCTCTGGCATCTGTAGGGGGTCCTTGCCACCCCAAGGCTGCTCTCAGAGGGACATTCAAATGGGGCAACTGACCCTAAGGACAGTCGTCTGGCTAGGGGAGCCCCTCGCTGGGTGGAGAGTCTGGACACCGACTCACCATCATTGTGGGGCTTCTGCCGGGAGTTCTGTTGAGCCCCATGTCCCCTGTGAATGCCCAGTTTAGCAAGAGCAGTCCTAAAGCCAGGACACCTGGGCCCCTTCCTGGCTGGCATTTGGGAGCCAGACCGATGCCTCAGCTGCCCTTCTCTCCAGAGTGTTTCCATGTGGCAAAGCCCAGGCCTAGAAGCAGGGGCTGAGAATCGGGACTTGTTGGAAATGGCATCTGGGCCAAGAGCTCTCCCCACCGACCCGGGGCATGTTGGGCAGAGCCCCCTGCCACCCTCACCATTTGAAGGCAAACCTCTCAGTTCTTTCTTCTCTCCTACAGAGCCCCAAGCCAGCAGAGACTGAAATAAGCTTTAAAATGAAAAGGCCAGGTCCCCTGGGGGAGGAGCGGCGAGACACAGCAGGAAGGGCAAGCGAGCCCACGTGGGGGCCCCATTTCACAAGTGGCACTTTAGCTGCCCACCATTGTCTCATTTACGTTTCACATGAGACCCACGAGATGAGTATTATTACCCTTGCTAGAAAAAGGCAGAGGCTTCAGAGAACTGAACTTGCCCAGAGTCCCATGGAGAGTAAGTTGAACACACTGATCCTAGAGAAAAGAAGAACTTTTCTGGAAGGGGTGCCCAGGAAGCCTGAGGAGGAGCAGCTCAAGAGTCAGGAGCAATTACGTTCTCTGCTCTCTGCCTGCTAGCACAGAGAGGGGAGGCCAAGTTCCTTGGTCATCTCCTGGGCCCTCCCGCCTGTCGGATCGAAGCTCGTGCCCCGAGTGTGCAACAAGGAAGGTTCTAACTGCATAAGGACAGGGAACGCTACGTGCCAGGGGGGTGCCTGCCTGTCTGAAACCTGTGAGCCGGAGGGCACGGCCCAGGTGAGGGGTTTGAGTGGGGATATGTCACGAGCTGCCTGCCAGACGGGCCCCGGAGCGATGCCCCGGCAGCGCAGGACAGAAAGGAAGGGTGACAGGGCCGCTCGCTAATTAAACAACGGCCATATCATTCTGCTAAAAGCAGTAGAGCTGATAAATTTTTAACTTGACCCGCTAATCATTTCATTCCTTAAAAGGTAGAACAGGCAAATAGAGGAACTCAGTCTAGACTGAACTGGGAGCCACAGAAAAGAAGGACTTGTTGCTCTGACGAATGCTGGTTCCGCCAGGAGCAAGGACTCTGTGATTTGTTCGAGGCTGACCCCTCTGCCTGGGACAGCGTCTGGGGCATTGGAGTTGCACAAGTATTTGCTCGGGGGGAATAAAAAGAACAGGGATGGGAACCCGGAAGGAGAGCCACATCAGCTTAGCATGACTAATAGCCAGGGAGGCAAAGCTTTATAAACGGAGAATCTAAAAAGCTCAATGGAACAGTAAGTTTAGTTCCAGGGCCAAAAAGGAACATAGCTTAGTGGGTTGGGGGATTATAAAAATGAAATGTCTGTGTCACAATCACAAAACAGCTCTAAGGAAAAAGGGAGGCATCCAAAACAATGACTCATACGTGTTTGAATGAGGGGGTGGATCATAAATCACTCTGAGAACCTGATGAAACCATAGACCCTTTCTCCTGGGCGAAAAGGAAATGCGCATCTATACAACATTTTGTGGATAATTTTGGGAGGGGTTGGAGACTTCGTGTTAAGGAGACGTAACGTAAAGGGATCAACGAAGGTGCAGAGGATACTTCTGAGGGGTTCCCACTTGGCAAGGATGGGGGGCACATCAGAGGATGGGAGGATGTTATAACAAGGAGGGGTACCAGAGGGCACCACACCTTGCAAGAATTGTATCTGAAAGTCTAAGGCCAGAATTGTTCTCAAAAATCCAGACAGCAAAAAGGCACTTTTAGTATTACCATAGCTATTGTTGCTAAGAGCAAGGATTCAGCAATCAGACCCCCCCTGGTTTGAATCTCAGCTTTGTGACTGCAGACAAGCTTTTTACTCACACCAGCCTCAGTTTCCTTACCTGTAAAATGGGAGTGATATCTATTCCCAAAGGGTTATTGTGAGTAATTTGCTGGATAATGCCTGTCAAGTGCTTGGCCTAGTGCTTGGCACATTTGGTCTAATAAATATTCACCATCTGTATTATTATCATCATTATCTGCCTATAATGTCCTTGCCTTCTGTTCTGACTGTCAAAACCTTCCATAAAGGTTAGCTTTTAGTGGTTTTTGTTATTTTTAAGTAATGCCTGAAGCAGGAAAATGAACAAGATAAAGGACTGCTCCTTGGGGAAGATGATGTAATATTAACTTTGTTCAAAAGAAATAGCTAACCAAAGGGAATCAGGGTAAGACTGAAGGGCAGGCAGGGAATACAGCTCATAAGCCGGGGTGGAGAACCGCGCTCCTGGGTGAGAGAGGGGAAAGGAACACCACCTGCTTCGGGTTTTGCTGCCATTTTGTCACCGAAGGGAACAATTTTTGATCAGACGTGTCAGGAATTGTATATCTATCATCCTTAAATGAGGGCAAGACTCTAGACCCAGATGTTTAACATCCTGGGATTGAAAGAATCTGCAGATGCAATGGTGGAAATGTTGCTTGTAATTGTTGAGAAACAACATGGAACAGAGGAGATGCTCAAAGACTGGAAACAGCTCACTTTTCAAAAAGCAAGACTCCAGAAGCTCTGGATGGAGCAGCCTGGTATCACACCGATGAAGTTCTAAACAGATACAGTGGTAAATAGATCGTTCGTGTGCACTCAGAAAATAGATACCCAGGAGCTAGCAAGGGATGCTAAAAATAAATCATGCAAAATTAAAATGACTTTTTACGAGCTATTTTCTTGAGAATATTAGAATATGATTTGATTTCAGGAAAACATTGAATGAACTTACTCCTCCTTATCACATCATGGATAAAATGGAGAAGTGGGATCTGGACACTAGTACAGTGATGTGGTCCCCCAGACTGTCAGAAATGTCCCCCAGACTGTCAAGAGAATCTCTGTAAAGGGGGGGGTCTGTCCAGTGTTTGTGTAAGTGACGTGAAAGTCATTCTGAGAGATGCATAGACACCACCCACCCAGGAAAGTTAAATTACCAGAGGGTCACAGTATCAGGACGCAAGCAGGTCCCCAGCAGCTTAAATGATGAGCTTACTCTGAACAAAATGCCGGGGAGACATGCAGAAGAATGGCAAGTGATTTCTGTAGCTATCCTGCCCTCAAGGGTAACTCCTCACTCCCTAAGTGTAGACATCTTGTGACTTCCTTCCAAGCAGGACAGTGTGGCCAGGGGCGGGGATAGTCGCTGTGACCTTACAGCAGAGAGACCTGACAAGCACCACCCTAGCCAGGTGAGCGAGGTTGTCGCCAGTCGGGACCAGTGCTGCTGAGGACACAATATCATACCTTGATATGACGTGATGACAATGGCACTTTGTCTCTGGGGTCCTCCTCCCCAAAACCTATAACCCCTATCTTATTATGAGAAAAGCATCAGGCAATCTCCAATTGAGGACATTCTACAAAATCCTCGGCCAGCACTTTTCAAAACTGTCCAGATCATCAAGAAAACATTCCAAGATAGTTTCACCCTCTAGAGGAGCCTAAGGAGATATGACGACTCGGTGTAAGGTGGTGTCCTAGATGGCGTCCTTGGTAAAAAACGAAGGAAATCTGAATACAGGATGGTCTTTGCATAATAACAGATCAACGGTGGGTCATTGTGGGAAAATGTAGCCCACGAACATAGAAGATGTTCGGAAGAGGGGCATCTGGGTGTGGAACTCACTGTACTATCTTCACAGGTTTTCTGTAAACCTACAACTATTGCGAAGTAAAAAATGCTTATTTTAAAGACTTAATGGATGTAAGTGTAAACTCTTGCTTTTAACATAAAAAATGACTTACACTTAAATGTATCTTGGGGGACATCCAAATTCAATACAGCTTATGAAAAAGGCGTCTACGACTTTGAGGCAACCACGTCTCGGTCTGTGGCCCTGGGCGTTGCGATGGTGAGAGGCAGGGGGGCCCACCGCTGCCCCCCCCAGCACTCCCTCACATCCACACCAGGCAGCCTGGCTGCGCTCTGCTCCTCACACCCCATAAGGAGACTTACCTCTGGAGCCCAAATTTCCTGGGTTCAAGCCCAGGCTCTACCCCATTCTAGCTGTAGGAACCTTGTCGATTCACTTAACCTCCCAACCCTCAGTTTCCTCATCTGCCAAATGGGCAAATAATGGTGACTACCTTGTAGAGCAATTGGTGGAGCAAAGCCCCTGGCCCATGACCACTACTCAGTAAGTGGATCTTTGTGGGCCTTATTTCAGAAAGGTGTTTTGTATCTCAGAGAATAGCAAGAGATGAAGGAGTGGTGGGGAACTCATGATATGTACCTTGGAGAAAACACTGGACCAGGTGATCTATTGCTTCAATACAGAGTGAGAGCCAGCAAACAGAAGGGACAGTCTTGGTGATTGATTTACTGAAACCCTGAGCATGTCCCCCAGCCTTTCTGGATCTGTGCTTCTTGATCCTCCAGGTACAGATAAGGACACCTTTTGGTCAATTTTGCAGGGTGACTCAGAGGATAAAATGAGTTGAATGAAAAGCAACTATTGTTAGTAAGTATGTGTTTTATTAAAACTACCTTAAATGTATATTTCTTATTGTGCCCATTCACAGAGGTTGGGCAAGAGGCCAAGATAATGCTACTTTAAATGCTTCCTTTTCTACCTGCAAAAACCATCAGGGGCATGTCAAGAACACAGGCTTCTCTTCACGGATGGAGTCTTGTGTGGTGAGCTCACAGAGCAGTAGGGACTGGACTGGAGACGATGCATAGACCTTGGACACTGATCCAACTTCTGTGAACCTCAGTAAGCACGTAGATGGCAGGGGCTGCCGTTGTAATCTGCCGCCCCAGCACCTCTGGGGAAAGGCTGGTGTTCTGAGAACCCCGTCACTCGGGCCTATCAGGTGAAGTGGTCACTACCCTTGGGGCTCCAGGGTCAGTGGGGAAGAGCCCACTCCCACGGAGACAAACCACCAAGCACAGGGAAGCAATGTAGAGAATAAGGAACAGGGTCTGCATCAGTGGGGTGCAGAATGAGAAGAATAAGCCATCCCAGATGTGTCAAAACCACCATTTATGGAGCTCTTAACAGTCAAGGAAGTTCTGGGTAAAAATCAGAACCCAGAGGGAATCAGATTACTGGGAAGGAGGGGGATTGGGTTGGTTGGAAAGGTGAGGGGTCACTGTAAGACCCCCCCCCCAGCTGTGACTATGGCATGAAAAGCAACATGGAGTAAAGGCAAGCAGCCCAAACTGACAGCACCCAGTCCCAGAGGCAGTGCCATGACAGGGACACGGAAGAGGGAGTACAGTGACCTTGTCCTTCAAGATCCATGGCGACCTGTCTCGTATCTCAGAAGCCCAAAAGTCCCCCATCCAGCATCCACCCATGTGAATGTCAGCATTACTCAGGGCATGAGGCCACACATTCTGCCCACGTCTCCTTACACCAGAGATTTCTTTTTTTTTTTTTTTTTTTAAAGATTTTATTTATTTATTTGAGAGAGAGAGAATGAGAGAGAGAGAACACATGAGAGAGGATAGGGTCAGAGGACGAAGCAGACCCCCCGCCGAGCAGGGAGCCCGATGCGGGACTCGATCCCAGGACTCCAGGATCATGACCTGAGCCGAAGGCAGTCGCTTAACCAACTGAGCCACCCAGGCGCCCCACACCAGAGATTTCTAAAGATGTTACCGCATGCCTTTGGAGAAAAACAACAACAATTGTATTAACAATTTTTACAGAGCCTGGAGGTACAATAGACGGTGACAGATGGATCTGGATTTACATAAAATGACACAGACGCTGATTTTCTGAATACTTTTGATAAAATCAACCACAGCTAAAACGGATCACCCCCTCCACCACCCAACCACTGCCAAACAGCAGAGCTAGCACTCTGAGTGCCGAGTGTGCAAAGGTGAGGAGCTAAAGTTTCACTGGGTTTGGCTGACTCCCTCACAGACCACCCCCCCCCCCAGCACCGCCTCCATGTCGGCAGGCTGCTCTGGAAGGTGACGAGCCTACAGTCTCTCCGAGAAATAGCTCTCAGCTTACCCCTTAAATGGACCGGGCTCCCTCCCAGTCACCAGGATCCAAGCTGCTGCCTGTCCCTCTAGGTTGATGTGACCCCACTGGATGAAGATGAAGGGGCTTATCTGTACTCAGAACAGGGCCCCACATTTAAGGGAAGATATTGACAGACATATCCGTGGTTGAGCAGCCTGGCTTGTGGGGCCTGGACCATGCCCTGCTGGGGAAGCAGCCTGCTCCTTGTCTCAAATACCTACAGAGTTGTCATATAAAATATGGGATAAACTTCCTCCATGTATCTTCAGAAGGCAGAGTTAAAACCCAAGCTGGGGACAGGCAGAGTTTGGCTGGATCCCGAGGAAGACTATCTCCCGATTGGTGCCTCTGATAATCTGATTGCATGGAAAAGTAAATCGTTCTCCATTATGGCAAGGGTTCAAAGACCGGATTACCACCTGTCAAGGTTGTTGTTGAGGGGTTCCACTTTGGATGGAAGATTGGATGAGAAGATCTCTAAATTCCTTTCCAAGCTTCAGATGATGGGCTTGTGTGTTCTCAGTAAGTAGACAGAGCAGAAACTGAGGATCGTGGCTTAGCTGGAAAGAGCTGAGATTAGTATGTAGAGCTGAGATAAAAATCCCCAAGTTTAGTAAGTCTCGAGTTTTAAGCTCTTGTGTTTTGTTTTTCAAGTTCTTTTTAACAGAAGGAGCAGTAAATCTGAGTCTGAGCCACAAGACCAGATTTGGCTTCTTTGTGAATGTTTAAAGACACCTGCTCTCCATAGGAAAGCTGTCTCCAAATTCTGGTGGGCATCGGTGGCCACTTTCATTCCCTGAGCCTTATCCTCTTTTCCAACTTCAAGCTGGTCCCGGGAACAGGGAGAGAGCTGGATGAATATACCTAGCTCCCTCCATGGGTCAACGCCTTGATCTGGTCCCGTGTGATGGCAGAATGGATAAATGGAATTAGGCCCACCCAAGGGGTCATCTCAAATGACTTGGAGCCCTACTTCCCTTATTGAGCATGCATCCATACCTGTGGGTAACCCATCTTCCTCCTACTCTTAGCCTGTGAGCCCTGAGCCCTCCACCCACACCCTGGACAGTCCATTTCCCTCCTGAAAGAAGCCCTCATCAGTGCCATGTTTCATTGGGCTTTCTTCACTCTTTCTCTTTCAGCTTCTGTAATCAGATGAGTTTGTTCTTTTTCAAGGTTTTCAATCATGGCTGCCCACCACCATCTTCCCTGCATACCTACCTACACGCCATTATCAGGCGTACATCTGGGGAGATGCCCCCCCTGAATTAAGAAATTGATATAAAGAAAGTGATGTGGAGAGACTCTATTTTAGACTCCCTGGCCTTCCCGTCTGGGCAGCAGAAGGCAGAGCGATCATGCCAGGAATCTGCACCGCCACCATTTGGACAGTGTTCCCCTTAGTTTGTTCTCTTCTCTTCATCCAAAAAATTCTGCCTGGCTTGCTGCTCTTACCTTGACCTGTCTGAATTTCTTGTTTTGAGCATGATTCCAAAAGAACGGAGGACTTGTTACAGGCTTGATATATAATTTCAGGCAAGTCACTTTCCTTCTGGGCCTCAGGCCCCTTACCACTGAGACTTTGATGCCCCTATGGGCCACATTTGGAAGGGCCACTCATTCAGGATGCACTGGATGCTGAGAAAAGAGGTGCAAGTGTTCCGAGCTGCTTGCAAGAAAGGGAAAGGTCTGCACTCATCATCCCAGAGTCTGAAAGGTTTCCAGCATCTGTCAAGATCCAAGTGTAAACTAGGCGCCATAATTGGGCCCTCGTATCTCTAGCAAGTTTGCTTGACACCTCCGCAGAGCAGTGGATGGATTAGATGTGGTGTCAAACGGCGAGCCTGTTAATGTGCAAAGCAGAGAGGTGTCAAAACTGGCAAAAAGCAAAGCCTCCATTTCTTCCCAATCTCCATAAAAGCGAGTGACTGTAGAGGCTTGGCTGTCACCAGGAACCAGGGACCAAGGCCAGTTTTCAACACTGCCGCCGGTGTGTGGTCCTCCTGTTTGCCTGGCTTTCTCCCCCCTTGCCTCCCACCTGCCCCTGAAACTTTAATTCCCTCCTGGACCCAGTATGATGTCTGGTTGCTGGTGGTGAGCTGGAAGAGGGAAGAGAGATGGCTCCTAGAGAAATACAAAAGCCCGTCGGCCTTCACAGCAGCCATGGGGAACAGAGTGGCTGTTTTTAGTTATAAAGACATCTTGGTGGGAAGATTTACCAAAGAGGTATTTATACCATTAGATCGACACCTCCCTTCGGCCTAGTTATCTTCAGTACGTTTGTCATTCTGCCATGCGTTCCAGGGGGGGTCGGGCGGGGTGAGGGTGGGGGGATTCTATCTGAATTGAAGCTTGAGTTTTTAGATGGAGCAGTTACAGGTCTAAGTAAAAAGCAGGATCTGGGACGCCCTCCCTAGCCACCATTCCCTGTGCCCATCCCGGAAATAGTTTTAGCCGCCCTACACTTTGGGGAAGGGAGTGAGGTTAGAGACATTTTCAGAAAAGAGTTCAGGGATTCCAAGAATGAAGAAATATAAAATCATAGAAGAGATGATCGGAGAATTTCATTAGTGTTTATTAAAGATGCCTGTGATTGACACAACCCTCCCTTGGAAGTGCTTCTTGAACTTAGAAGGTCTCCTGAAAGAGAACAAAAAAAGAATCATCAAATCTGATCCAAATTGTCACTCAACATCCCAGGCTAGTGGCAGAGTTAAGAGCCTCTTTGTGTCTATCTGCTTCGTACATGCACATGCTTGGGATTGCATACACCTGCCTTCGAAAGACGCCTGTCGTTGGCTTGCTGACCATTAACCAGTGAAGTACAGAGCCAGGGTGGATGAAGGGAGAGCTTGTTGAGTCTGTGTAAGCTCTGGCTCCCCGATACTTCCTGAGTAAGGGGAGATCTGTGATGTCAGGATGGAGGTGGGGTCAGAGAAGAGTTTTCACAGTATTGACAGTTCCAGTTCAGTGGGATTCTCTAAGCACACCTCGAGCCCTTTGCACAGCACTATGCTCTTTGTTCTGGAATAGAAAGGAAGGAGGCATTCTAAACCCTGAGTTCTAGGAGATTTTTTTTTTTAAGATTTTTATTTATTTATTTCAGAGAGAGAGCATGGGTGGGGTTTGGTGGGGAGGGATTCAGGGGCAGAGGGAGAAGCAGACTCCCTGCCAAGCAGGGAGCCCAATGCGGGACTCGATCCCAGGACCCCAGGATCATGACCTGAGCCAAAGGCAAATGCTTAACCGACTGAGCCACCCAGGTGCCCGAGATTACAGCCTTGTTGAAGAGAAAACTTCAAAGTAGCGCCCCTTCCACACCCAGCACTTCCCACCCTGGGCTGCAAGGGGTCTCCTAGAGAGACTTTTAAAAATACATATTTCTGGACCTGTGAATCAGAATCTCTGGTGGTGGGCTGGACTCAGAGAGCTTGTGTATTTTAAGTGCTGCCCAGGTGCGCTCATGGAGCCAGCCCAGCACACATCTGGGGATCTCCATCTGGGAGCACTAGGACTGGGGCTGTTGGTAATTTCCTAGAATCGGTGAAACTGAGCTGGACAGTGAAGGGAACATGAGACTGGGTGGGCAGGCGAAGTACAGGAGGATCAAGAATGAGGAAGGAGGAGTGAGTTGGGGCCTTCAGGGCAAGAGATTTGAGTCTGCCCGAAGAAAGAAACTTCCATCCGTCCGTCTGTCCATCCATTACTTTCCTTCTTCTCTGAGGATGAAAGAGGTAGTTAGCACAGCCAACATGAAAGCAGAGTGGGTAAGGCCATCGTTTGAGGCCAGCAGGAGGGCTGCCTGAATCCATCCACTGCAGATCGCTTCGAAGTCCTAGTTAATGATAAAATTCATGCAGGCCAGGCTTATTTTAATGTCAAAAAAACAATGTTTCCCCCCATCTTCTAGTTTAACAGAGTAGTTTTCAATCTTTCTGGTCTCAGAAAAACCATCGAGGACCCCAGAGAGCTTTTATTTATGTGGGGTATGTCTGGTATTAGAAATCAAAACTGGAATCTTCAAACTATTTAAAAACATGTATCCATTCATTCATTTTAAAATAATAAATCCAGGGGCCCCTGGGTGGCTCAGTCAGTTAAGCGTCTGCCTTCTGCTCAGGTAGTGATCCCAGGGTCCTGGTATCAAGCCCTGCATCGGGCTCCCTGCTCAGTGAGGAGCCTGCTTCTCCCTCTCCCTTTGCCCCTCCCCCTGCGTATGCTCTCTCTCTTGCTCTCGCTCACTCTCTCTCTGAAATAAATAAAGAAAATCTTTTTTAAAAAATAAAATAATAAATCTATTGCATGTTAACATACATTTTATGAAAAATGGCTGTATTTTCCAAAATAAAACTAGCGAGAAGAGTGTCAGGGTTTTACATTTTTGCAAATCTCTTCAGGGTCTGGCTTAATAGAAGGAAGCTGGATTCTCCTATCTACATCTGCATTCAATCTGTGGTTATGTGTGGTTTTAGTGGGGGCAGATGAAGAAAACCCAGACCCACACAGCAAGGCCAGGACCAAGGTGGGACAAGCAGGGCACCTACGAAACAAAATTTAAGGAGGCCCCCTCTCTGGGGGTCATGCCAGCACAGGGTCGGCCCTGAGAGCGAGGGCCTCCTTAGCTTTTGTGCTCCGGGAGCCTGGAGTCCTTCAATGGCCTCGTCAGGTTAAGAAGGGATAGTCTTTTTTTGATACTGCACCAGAACACAACCAGCAGTGGGTTCGTTGCATTGTGGAATCTGAACCATATCAATGTGCTTTTTATGTCCTGTTGACGTTAAAATCTATTAGTCTTTCTTGCACTTTGAATGGATCTTTTACCCATATTCACTGACTCTTTGAAAGGGTCTCAAGACTCTCAGAGCTGCACAGACCATACTTGGAAAATTGCTGGCTTAAGACATGCCCCCGGAAGTGCAAGGAGGTTGTCGTAGCTGGAACAGAGGCAGAGGGACAGAGAGTCATGAGCCAGCGCGGGAGGCTTAAGAACTGAGCAGGGCCAGACCTCATATGCTACACTGAAAAACTGGTCTGGATCTGGAAAGCTCTAAGAAGCCATGCAAGAGTCTTAAGCAAGGGAGTGATGGGACCAGATTTGTATCCTTAGACTCATTCATTCCTTTGTTCAACCGATCTTTATGGAGCTCCTGTTGTGTCCCGAGCACTGGGGATGACAATTGAACAGAGACTCTATGCCTTTGTGGAGCTTACGTGGCGCCTACAAGGAGCATACATTCTAGTAAGAAGCAGAAAATAAATAAATTTGGACATCTAGAGCCACTCTGCTGGCAGAGATTTAGACTGAGGGGAGGAGGGCACAGACTGTCGTAAGGATGCTCCAAGGAATGATGGTGAACAGGGAGGCAGGGGGGATAGCTAGGAGGAAGCATGAGATGGGCAGAAGCAGCATTAGAGATGGGCCGAGTTACCGTGGAGGAGGCTGGGATGGTGCCCGGCTTGCCATCTCAGATAGTTGTGGCCCCGTCCTCTGATACGGTGCACCCACCAGAAGAAGCATTTGGCAGAGGGTGGTCAGCTCAGTTAGCAGTGTGTTGGGTTGGAGGTACCTGAAGGGTGAAGCCGTTCAGGTGGAGAGGTCCAGCAAGTTGTTGGATTGTGTGGGTCCTACTCCCAGAACAGAGGGCTGGACTGGGGACTGAGACCTAAGAGTCATCCCTTATTCAGGTGCTGAGCAGGTGACGTCACTGAGGAGCCATGCTCAAAGTGAGGAGAGGAGACAGCCAAGGGACACGAACACTTACTTACCCACCTGTTCCTGCCACACCTGCCTTGAATGCAACATGTTTAAAGTCAACGAGGTTGGCTCCCTCTCCCCTCATGGAGACTGTTCTCCAAATTAACTAATGAAGCCAATAACCATGTCGCTGTCCAGCCCGGAGGTGCTGTCTTGCTCAGCACTCATCCACCACAGCTCCGTGGTCCGCCCAGCTCTCCCTGCTACTTACCATCTGTAGGCCTAAACCATTCTGCACTCTTGCACTCTGTTCTGTCTAGAAAGCCCAGGTGCATTACCCCCTGCCGCTCTCACCAGAAATTGGTCTACCTAGAGAATTCCTACTCATTCTTCAAGACCTGCTCTAGCACCACTTTCCATTTTAGATCTTCGCCGCCCCACCTGCAGCCACACACAACCGCATGCCATCAGACGTAGCGGTCATTCCCGTTCCACCTCACCAGGACTGCGTTCTAACACTCGTACGCTGGAGGGCAACTGTTCATTCACATGGCTTTGCCAAGCGACAGCAGGAGATATGTTCATTTGTCTTCAAGTGGCGCTGGCAGCCAGTCTACCCAACATCAAGGCCACAGGGGCTCCAGTCTGGGGTGTGAGCCAGGCTGTAAGCATCACAGAACTCAAAGGCAGGTGGAAGGTAGTTGCCTTGGTTCCAGGTGCCTCCAAGAACGTCCCCAGCTGAGGCTGGGTGGCACAGGGGGCTGGCAACAGCAATGAGCAAAACCACGTGTCCAGATGAGAGGACAGAAAGCTGAGCAGAGTTCATGGGTGGGCTTCCTCCATTCTCCAGCACACTGGGCTATGGCATGTAACAGATCTCCGAGCCCCCCTCAGGTAACGGTGAAGTCGTGTCCTCTCCAGGTGGACCTAGGAACTGGGGATTGCCAAGTCTCCTCGGGTGACCTAAAACAGATACCTCAGAACCTTCCAACCAGAGGGCTTGTCTGCAGGACACAGATGGCCCTCGCTGATTCATTGCTCCGGGAGTCAGTGAGGAAGCTGGCCCCGCCAGGGCAGAGGGTTCGCCTAGTCACTAATGGAAGATGAAGCTGAATAGTATAAATGCACTCTTTTTCTATTCAGATGAGAGCAGTAACAAGCTAAAAGCCGAGACAGAAACCCATAAAGTGAGACAATTATTACGAACCAGCCACAGGTAGACGGAAGCAAAAGCTGGGTCCCATCTTTGTTCACAAAGCCCCAGGCGCATTGTATGAATGCCAGGCTCTGTGAGGGAAGGAAAGTGGCTTTGTCAGATCTTGCTGCCAGCACCGGACACAGCCCCAAGCCCAGTGAACGTGGCTGGGACCATGATCAGTGCAGACGTTGCTTCCCACGCCCAGATGTGCCCTCTTGGGATGCGCTGCTCGGGGCGGGGGTGGGGGGGTGGGCAAGCCTGGGGCCCCACATGACTCCTTTGGAGGAGCTGCTCACAGTAGCCCCTGCACAGATGGCAGGTGCCCCCCCTCTTCCAGGAATCTTAGCGGGCACCAGTTCTTATCAGTGAAAAGGAGATGGAATAGAACAACCTGGAAACAACAAATCTTTCTTCTTACTTTTCTTCATCCCAGGGCTCTAGAGAAAGAATGGCAACCTCCCCTGCTGTGTCCCCTGGAGCCCCATTTTTTTTTTACTCTATTCAGCCCTGGCTCATCATCAGGGTGTCCCAGAGTAGAAGGGAGAGAGGAGCAAGATGATACCAACCCCAGCCACCTGGGGGAGGGGGCAGCAGAGGGAAGTAGAGACAATACAGAGAGACTTTGGAGTCATGTAGGCTCTGCCTATTAAAGTTGTAAATCTCTCTGAGCCTCAGTTTCCTCATAAATAAAATGGGTATAATAATGGTACCAGCCTCGTAGGATCATTACAAGGAGTGCATGAGACATGCATGTGAAGTTCTTAGCCCGGTTTGGCCTGTACCGAGTGCTCACGGCAGGTTAGCTGTTCCCACTGTGACTCCCTCTCCCTGACCTCCTGAGGCCTAGGAGCCCCAAGACCTAACTTGCTGTGTAGGCAGGTATCAAAATTCTGTCTGCTCCGTGTCCGGCAGCCCCCGGGGAGAACCCTGCTTCCTGGGCAAGATGGGTTCCTGCAGTGTGAACCCACTGAGGGTCACGGAGCCAAGCTGGGTCACAGGATGCTCACTCCATCTCCCCCTCCAGCCAGCACCTGTTGCATTCCCTCTCCCCTGGGCACTTTCCCATTTCCTGCCTCCCCAGCTCCCTCCGGGAAGTTCCTGCTCACCTGCCTGCACACCTGTCCTCTTAGTAGCGCACCCTATGTGTGCATGTCCCCTGGCCCTGTAACACATCTGCACAAGTTCCTTACTCACCCTGTGTCTTATTTTTCCATCTGAAAACTGGCAGTAGTAAGAGTGCCAACCTCCTAGGGTTGTTGGAGATTAAACCAGGTGATTCATATGAAGCATTTAGAACAATGACTGGCATATTTTAAGTGATTATTCAGTGTCTCCATGTGTTCATGATAAGGGACAGTGGGGGGGGGGTGCTCTCAAAGGAGGAGCATGCTGCATGACAGTAGACACATATCCTAGACTTTAAAGTTAGAAGTACAGTTATTATGGTCCCATGGCTGCAAACTCCAGAAGAAAACATAGCTCACAAGGTGTGAGTGACTCTAAAAATGAAATTATAAGAATAAAAAACACATATAATTCCAACAAGGAAGAAAATGGGACATCTAAAGAAATCAATGTGGCTACATGGGAAATGTCTGATGAACCCAGACTTTAAACGTCAAACTGAGAAAAACATATTTGCAGCAAATATTAGATAAATGGTTAATATCGTTAACATATAAAGAGCTAGTATAAATCAATAATAAAACCCCTGAAGCACAATGGCAATGTGAGCCAAGGATGTGATAAACAATTCACTAAAGAAAAAATAAAGCTGGTTTTCCAACAGATGGAAAATTTTCAATCCTACAAGTAATCAAAACAAAAATTCAAATGACTAGATAGCTACTCTTGCCTTGTAAATGAACAAATTTACCAAAATTAGTTTCTATTTTGATTTTTAATGAATCTGAATAAATCTGGTAAGGGTGCAGCATAGAGTCCCATTCAAAAGTTGCAAGTAGGATATGGTACCCAGGAGAGTCGCTACTTACTCGATCTATCCTAAGGAACTTGAGCTAGTTCAGAAATACCGTTATTAATAATGTCAGCAAAAGTGAGACATAATCAACCTGCAGCGTGATGTTTATGATGAGTTCATGATAGTCTGGGAAGAAGCAGGAGACAAAATCACCTGGATAATCTGTTAACAACTACCATTTGGAAAAAATAATAATGCCTGATAGAGTACAGAATACGAAGGGTGGGATCTTCGGATGGTGCAACAGTGGAGAGTTAGTTCTTTATGCCTTTCTACTTGGTGATCAGATTTTCTGCAATGAGCACGCATTGCTTTTGTTACGGAAAAAATAAACTTTACGTAAAAGTGCCAGAGATCTGAAAAGACCTGGACGAAGGCTCATAGTTGAAGATAATTCTGCGATCATGTGCCCCAAGGTCAGGGGAACTTAAAGTTTCAAGTGGGTCTGGCTGTGGAGGAGTAGGAGGAGTTCATGTTCATGTTCACGGGGCAGGTGTGCTGCCTGGGAAGCAGGTGCAGAATTGACAGAACACCTGCGCGTGGTGGGCCGGTGGGCTTCACGAGTGAGGAGAAACCACGGGCCTCGGTGCGGAGACTTCAGTGATCTCCAGCGTTGCCCACCACTCCCCAAACTGTGCATCCTGGATCACTGGCGATCCTCAGAACGAGGCTGAGTGAAGCTTGATGTAACTTCGGTGGTGTCCGGACACGGAATTTTTTTTAAGTTCTGTATTTTTCAGTTTATTCAATCTTTCCAACTCTACCAAGGAGGAAGTCTTAGTTTGGCGCTTGAGTATCTGTAACTCCTCGGTAAGCTGTTCCGATCTCCCTTTCCAACGGAGTGTGAGCAAGCTTCGGGCTCGGTACCTTGAGGAGGCCACAGCATCTGGTTAGAATTTAGTAATGCAGGTGGTATGTGGATGTAACAGAATCTCCGGAGCGGGAGAAGGATGAGTGCAGTGTGGTAAACATTGAGTCCAGAATCTTGGGCATCTGGAACATGGGGGGGCAAGGGAGGGGGTGGCTCAACATGAGTAAGCCAGCTGTCCAAGCCTGGCCTCCCCCCATCAGCTGGACGCTCTGCCCCCATGCCCTCCTGCCTTCCAAGAGCTATCTCCTCTATGCGGGTGCTTCTCCACTTCTCTCTAAGCAATGGACTTACCCTGTTCTGTTCTTTGCTTGTGAGTGTTTTTTTATATGGGCTTGCTGTTGGGTTTTGTTTGTTTGTTTGTTTTTTAAGATTTTATTTATTTATTTATTTATTTGACGGAGAGTGAGTGAGAGAGCACAAGCAGGGGGAGAGGGAGAAGCAGACTTCCTGCTGAGCGGGGAGCCCGACTCGGGGCTCCATCCCAGAACCCTGGGATAATGACCTGACCTGAAGGCAGGCGCCTAACCGACTGAGCCACCCAGGCACCCCAGGCTTTGTTTATTTGTTTGTTTAGTGCATTGGGGAGGGCCTGGGATCATACTCTCAGCACACCCAAGAATGTGTTTAGTTTGTCTCTGCACTTTTCCTAAAAAGCCCGCATCTTCCACATCCTTCTCTAGAGGCCACGCTGCTCTCCCGTGCTGGGCTTTGCCTCTTTACAACTCAAGCAGCCTTTTTCTTTTGTTTTTAGTTTGGGTCTTCAAATGTGAGTTTATCAGAGAGTCCCCAGCGTGGCCACATTATTGTCTTTAGATGCCTCCTGATTGGGATGGTTTGTGCTTGTGTAGTCAGAATTTTCCCTAACAGTCTCCGGCCTTGCCGGGGCTGCTAACTAGCTGAGGGACCCTGTGCGGGTCATGCAACCTCGCTGAGCGGGTAATAACACTGCCCTACTTAGCTCTCGGGGTCACGACAAGGACCAAATGAGCTGGTAGTCCCAAAGTGTTTTGCAGGGCGTAATGCACCCTGCAATGAAATGTGTTATTCAGGGGCGCCTGGGTGGCTCAGTCGTTGGGTGTCTGCCTTTGATTCGGGTCACGATCCCGGGGTCCTGGGGTCGGGCCCCGCATCAGGCTCACTGCTCGGCGGGAGGCCTGCTTCTCCCTCTCCCACTCCCCCTGCTTGTGTTCCCTCTCTCGCTGTGTCTCTCTCTGTCAAATAAATGGATGGAATATTTAAAAAAAAAAAAAAAAGAAATGTGTTATTCAACTCCTATTTTTCTTGTGCTTTTCCCATCAAGGAAAATGTTCTTCAGATTGGAGACCGTAAAACCAGCACCATTAAAAAGGGAACCAGAGCTCAAAATAGGAGCAGAGAGAGAGAGTAGTTCCCTCTCTTTAAATGAGCCCAATCCCTTGGCACCTTGGAGCCGTTGGGCCTGATGTGCAGGCTGTGGTGGAATGTGTCAGGCTCTGTTATATTAGGGGCCAGGGTGGGTTCAGCAGAGGGGGGACAGAAGGGACAGCAGGGGCTCTGGCTACTGTCACACGTGAGAGCCTGTTGAGAGAAACTGGGAAGTTTGAATGGGAAAAGACGTTTGGGGCGCCTGGGTGGCTCAGTCGTGAGGCGTCTGCCTTCGGCTCGGGTCGTGATCCCAGGGTCCCGGGATCGAGCCCCGCGTCGGGCTCCCTGCTCGGCGGGGAGCCTGCTCCTCCCTCCCCCACCCCCTGGTCCCTCTCCCCTGCTCATGCTCTCTCTCTCTCTCCTCCCTCTGTTTTTCTCTCTCCCTCTCAAATAAATAAATAAAATCTTTTTTAAAAAAATAGGAAATGACCTTTAGGATGGCAGGACACACAACCCTGCCTGCTTAGAATTAGGGGTTCACTCCCACACCTCACAACTTGTGGAGCACATCTCTCCACCCCACTCCCCCCACCCTGCCCAACCCCCCAAGACCCTCCTCGGGATCTTTGAGGGGAGTTCACCATTTCCCCGGGGGAGGGACCATGCAGCCGTGAGACCCCCCACTTCTGTGGTTCCATCTGTAGCTCGGCCACCTGGCCGGGCCCTGCCACCGTCTGTCTGGGTCCAAATTGCCGCTCCAACCTACAGACCATGTGCCTTGCACAAGAGGCTGTCTTGGCTTTCCCAGCTCTGCAATGGAAATGGTACCTCCCCCACAGGCTTGCTATACCGTTTAGATAGGATGACATGAAATTCTTAGCACAAAGTGTGTGTTCAAGTGATGCTGGTTCTCTTCCTTTCTTCACTTTTCCTATCTCTATGTCTGATTATGAAAAGAGGATTGCTTCCACAAAAATGAGACAGAGACTCCCGTGTGATCCAGCAGTTCCATTTCTGGGTATGTGCTCAAAAGAATGGAAAGCAGGGACTCAGACAGATGTTTGTACACCTGTGTTCATAGCAGTGCTAGTCATAGCAGCCAAAAGGTGGAAGCAACGCAAATGTCCATCAACAGGTGAATGTGGAGACAAAATATAGTATACACACACAATGGAATAGTATTCAGCTGTACATAGGAAGGAAATCCGGGCACATGCCGGACATGGATGGATCGTGATGTCGTGCAAAGTGAAATTCATCAGGCACAAAGGACAAATACCGTATGATCCCGCTTAAGTGAGGTACCTAGCGCCGTCACGTTAGAGGCAGAAAGGGGAGTAGTGGTTGCTAAAGGCTGAAGTGACCAAGGAATGGGGGCTGTTGTTTAAAGGGTAGAGTGTCGGTGTGGGAAGATGAACCAGTCCTGGAGCTGGATGGTGGTGATGGTGGCACACCATTGTTAATGCACTTACTGCATTGAGCTGTGCACCTAGAAATGGTTAAACTGGTAGATTTTTGTGTTATATATATTTTACCACAATAGGAAAAATCGCTTACATGACTGAAAAATATATAATCCATCATAGCTCACCGTCAAGGGCAAAGAGAGACCCAGCAGGCGTTAGGGGAAAATCTCAGACAGAGTGTTGCTTATAATTCCTGAAAAGTCCCACGACTCAGTTCTGGGAGGCAGGGTAAGCAGCCCAGGAGATGAGCCCTACTTGCTGACTTGTACAGCGTCGGCACACAGGCCCAGCCCTCAGAGCTCAGCACACTCACCATCCTCCTGCCAAACAGCAGTGGGGGGCTGCAGGATGCTCCAGGTCCCGGAGACGGCCCCCCGGCCCACCCCACTGCCCGCTGACAGGACAGGAGCCCAGGCTGAGCGGGCACCTGGCCACTGGTGCTGCAGTGGAGGATGCTGGTTGGACCTCCAGTCATCAGCAGGGGAAGGAAGGCTCACCACTGGCTGCTTCCAGAAGGTGTCCTGAGCCCCACATGCTTCCAGCGGCCTTCTGGAAAACCCGGAACCCAGAGCAACCCTGACTGAGGTCCAGGACCAGAGCGGGCCACCCTGGGCTTCTTGAGTGGGGAGGTCACCAGGTAAAATCTCCTGAGCTCCCTTGTGGCACTGCCACAGCCCCAGGATGTTTTAAATGGCTTATAGTGGAAGGCGCCAAAGAAACCCACATGCACTGTTAAGGGCCTAGGCTGGGCTGACCTCACACTTGGAGGCAGGTTACACCAGGCGCCGCGTTGCCCAGCTGCCCAGACCCGGGACTCCTGGCCCGGGAGCGGCCGCAGCGCCAGCTAGCTGCTGTAAGGTAAGGGACCTCTTTGGGCCTCCGACACCCATCAATAAAACGCTAAATCTGTTCCCAGCTCCTGGAACTTCTGCACGCTGGGAATGGAAAGCTCCATTCCTTCCCACAGGCCTTTCCTGGGTACCTGCCACGTGAAGACAGTGCTCTAGTCTGAGAAGGGTAAAAACGGATGCTGCCCTTGGGGACCGTATTCCTTTCCTAGGCCTGCTGGAATAAAGTACCAGCAGCTGGGTGGCTTAGAACCACAGGAATTCATTCTCTCACAGTGCTGGAGGCTCGCAGTTAGTAATCAAGGTGTTGCAAGATGGATTCCTTTTCAGAGGCTCTCAGGGAGAACCCTTCCCCTGGCTCTCTCCCAGCTTCTGATGGTTGCCATCCGTCCTTGACCTGTAGACGCGTTACCCCGATCTCTGCCACCTCTCCTCGGTGTGTCTGTGTCCAGATTTCCCCCTTGGGATGCCAGGATGGCTTAGTCAGTTAAGCATCTGACTCTTGATCTCAGCTCAGGTCTCCAACTCATGGTCGTAAGTTCAAGCCCCAAGTTGGGCTCCATGGTGAGTGTGGAACCTACTTAAAAAAAAAAAATCCCCCTTCTTATAAGGACACCAGTCACTGGATGAGGAGCCACCCTAATGCAGTATGTCATCATCTTAACTTAATTATATCCACAAAGACCCTATTCCAAATAAAGTCACATTGACAGGTTCGGGGGTGTTAGGACTTTTATATATCTTTTGGGGGAACACAATTCAACCCAAGGAGCTTTGAAATGTAAGAATGAGACAATGTAGCAAAGGAGAAAGAGCAAAAATTTTAGAGCGGGTTAAAGTTGGTCTTAGCCTCTCAGCACAGGGCATACTCAACCATAAAATGGGATAACCGTATCTAGTTTGCAGGGTATTATATATGCAAGGCAACTGACATACAGTAGGCACTCAGAAGTAGTAACTACTATTTCTACAACTATTGTTATCATTCTGCTGTTATTAGTTGAATTGCATAGATGTTAGTAACTGTGGCATACAAGAGGTTCCAGCAAAACACCCTGGAGGAGATGACGTCAGATTGTGGGAAACAGGGTGAGTTTAATGGAAGAGATGACATTTGAAACAGGCCTGGGAAAAATGGATAGGGTTTTGACAGGGAGAACCTGCAGGGGAGGGAATTCCAGAAAGTGCGAGCTACATAAACAAGCCTTGGAGGCAGGAAAGTATAAAGTGTTTTGGAGAAGAGCTCCAAGTTCCATTTGGCTGGAACATTGGGAAATGAATAAAGAGTAATGGTAATTAAGGTTGTAAAGGAGCATTTGGACCACAGAACACAAGGAGTTTGCACTTAATTCATAGTCAATGGGGAGCCGATGAATGTTTTTTGGAAGGAGTGATGCGATTAAACCAGCATTTAAGAAAATTAATCTGGCTGCAGTGTGCAGGATCAGAGAGCTCTGGAGAAGGGAGGAACCAGAGGAGATCCCCGTGGGAGGTGAGAGCTTCCCTGGTCCTGGCTAACAGCTGATGGTGGGTTGTGCAAAGTGCCCCGGCCCCAGGCATGGCTTGGTGTGGCCATGTTGGACAATCATGGACCCTTTCCGGTTATGATGACCTCAAGTGAAATAAGGCAGACAGAGAAAGGCAAATACTGCATGATATCACTTACACATGGAATCTATTTTTTTTAAAAAAAGTCAAACTTACAGAAACAGAGAGTAGAAAAGTGGTTGCCAGGGGCTGGGCTGGGTGAAGGTAATAGGGAGAGGTTGGTAAAAGGGCACAAACACTTTCAGTTATAAGGTGAGTAAGGTCTGAGGGTCTAATGTAACGCATGGTGACCTTACAGATCTTCTTCAACTTCTGATGGGGTTACATCCCAATAAACCCATCGTTGAGTTGAAAATAACATTAAGTCAAAAACACAGGAGCCTACACTTGGACGAGATCATGTAACACAGCCTACTGTACAGTAAAGGGGCTCATATCTCATGCAGTTTGTTGGCTGTGGTACTGAAAGTGAGAAACACAACGGCCCTGTGGGTACAGAATGGTCGTCAGTGTATCGGTTGCTCACCCTGGTGGTCGCGAGGCTGCCTACGAGCTGCCGACGCCCGGTATCACGGGGGCATCGTATCCCACATCACTAGGCGGGGAAAAGATCCAAATTCAAAACAGGAAGTACAGTTTCTACTGAATGCTTATTGCTTTCCCACCATCATAAAGTCAAAAAATCATTAAGCCGAATCATCCTAAATCGGGGACCATCAGTAGTTAATAAGGCTGCCTTCGTGTACGATTGAAATTTACTAAGAGAGTAGAACTTAAGTGTTCTCACAAATGAATGCAAGAATGAATGAATGAGGGATGCCTGGGTGGCTCAGTCGGTTAAGCGTCTGCCTTCGGCTCAGGTCATGATCCCAGGGTCCTGGGATCGAGTCCCGCATTGGGCTCCCTGCTCCGTGGGGAGCCTGCTTCTCCCTCTGCCTCTGTCTCTCTCTCTGTCTCTCATGAATAAATAAATAAAATCTTTAAAAAAAAAAAAAAAGAATGAATGAACGAATGAGATGATGGATCTGTCAAGTAACTAGATGGGGAAACCTTTCACAGTGTACACGTGTATCAAATCATCAAAATATACACTTTAAATACATTAACAATTTTATTTGTTAATATACTGCAATAAAGCAAAAAACAAAAAAAAAAAAAGCTGGAGTGGCCAGTGATGGGCACTGGGGGAGCTTCAAGCCCCTCCCATGAGGACCGAATTCTCAGTGTCACAAGACAGCAGCAGGTCCTATGAGCTGCTTTCTCGAGGGCACCTGGTGGTGTGGACAGGTGAGTCTCTCTCCGAGTTTTGCCGCACCCCTGCTCCCCTGTTCTGCCCCGCTGGGAGGAGAGCCACACGGCTGCCCAAGGGCTGGGAGCAGTCTTAATTGTTGTGCATTAACTGAACTGTCACCTGACCTTACTTTAGAATCCTGTTAATATTTATGAGTGATCTCTGGCTTAAGGAAGAGGAGAACAGAGACATTAATGAGCCTTTTTTCCCCCGGTTGAGCTTGGGGATTTTTGTTTCGTATCTCTGATCTGAATTCCAGCCATGCTGTACCTCTCTCCCTCCTGCTTCCTCAGAGGTGAGAGGGCCCGCTGTACACGGTTCACGCTAACAGCTAGGCAGCATCAAAGCGGACCCAGGTAGAGAGGGGCACGTGTCTACTTGTAGGTGCACACGTGTGAGCACCTGCAGGTGAGAGGCTGGGTGTGCACACGTGTGTGAGCCCTCCTAGCAGCAAGGAAAGCCTGTTTGGGTTCAAATGCGAGCTGGAAGCCGCTTCTCCTCTTGAGTTGAGCCTTTCAGAGATGAGAGAAAACATAAGGCAGGACGGTGGGGTGGGCCTTGTGTCCCCGGGGGCCTCCTCAGGATCTCCTCACAATGGGACAGGGCCTGAGCCTTGCGCTCTGCCCCGTGTGAGCCTGGGAAGGCTCTGCAGACAGCAAAGCCCAGACCCGCCCCGCTCACCTGGAAGAGAAGGTAAGGAGGGTCCTTGGAACAGCCAGCCCAGGCAGGGTGTGGAGCAAGAAGGCAAATGCGGGGGGACAATATACATTCTCACCTGCACCCAGGAAGCTCGGAGGACATTGTGGTCCCTCGCTTACACCTGTCCCCCTGGGGTCTCAGCCCAGTCCCTGAGGGATAGGAGAAGCCCTGGTGATTGCATAATTGATAGATCAATAGGAGGGGTGCCTGGGTAGCTCAGTTGGTTAAGCCTCTGCCTTCAGCTCGGGTCGTGATCTCAGGGTCCTGGGATTGAGCCCTGTGTTGGGCTCCCTGCTCAGCCTGCTTCTTCCTCTCGCTCTGCCTCTCCCCTCTGCTTGTTCTCTCTCATAAATAAATAAATAAATAAATAAATAAATAAAATCTTTTTTTAAAAATTGATAGATCAATAGGAGAAAAGCAGAGGAGGCTCTTGAAAAGGTAAAATCCCTCCCTGGTAAAATGTCAGGTTGCTTTTCCCTGGCCTTCTCTGAACCCTTCTGCCACAGCAGACTCTGCAGCTCTCCCTGCTGCTTTGGCTCCCATCTGCTTTCAGCCTCCCATCTGACATTAGTCACGTTGCACCTCAGGCCACGTTTGACCGAAACCAGTGGGAATGTGTTCTCCTGCTGAGGACGAAGAGACAAGGCCTCAGGTCTGGGCACGGGCAGGTCCCCCTCAGTCCTCCCAGCCCTGGTCCTCTCCCGCCTCTACCCAGAGGCCACCTTCCACCAAATCTCCCCCCCTCCAACTGCTTCCACAGCCTGGAACCCACCAGCCCGGGAGAAAGGCTCATGAAGCCCAGCCCTGGACACCAGCTGGCAAGACAATCGCTGATAGTAATGTGTGTGTGTGTGTGTGTGTGTGTATGCACGCGCAGGTGCACACACACACATGCACACGCCTATAGGAACAGCTCACACCTGGTATTAGGCTAAACTGTCAGCCCCTGTGCAGTTAACAGATGCCAAAGAACTACAAAGAGAAAAACTAAAAACTGGACTGTGGTGTAAGATCCAACCTAATTACAGCTCTTTCTGAGCGCTTTGTACTATTTATGTCCGACCACATGTGCCCAGTGGCTCTTTTGCTCGTTGCTGACGTGATAGATCATTTCTGTTGTAGGTGTCGCTTGATGACAACACAAAACCTTGTGTCCACACACTCTGCTTTCTGTCACTCTTGTAGTGTTGTGATCTGCGCCCTACTTTTTTTCATCAAGTCTACTTCCATTGGAAATGTGAAGCATGCCCTTTTTTCATTGAAAAATACAGAAAACCAGACTAAAGAAAATGCAGAGGGGAGAAGGAAGAAATTAACCAGGATTTCTGATCACTCAGACCCAACCACTGTTCACATTCTTGCATTATTATATTTGCCCTCAGTCGTTCCCTTTGTCTAATCTAATTGGCTGATGCCCTAGTGCAGGTCATTGGGGTCAGTATGAAGTGTGTGCTATAATAAACAGAATTGTGTGGAACATTTTTATGCGTGTACTTCAGAATGGCCCTCAGGCCAAATGACTGAGCCAATGGTCTCAGACACTCTTAAACCTCTTGATGGATTTTGCCACGTCACTTTCCCAAAGAGTTGTACCAGCCGGCAATATATGAGGGTCCCCGTTGCAATGCATCCTCTTCTGGACTGCTTTCCCATTTTTTTTTCCTAATTTTTGCTAATTTGATCGGGTAAAAATGACAATACTTCCTTGTGCCTTAATTCACATTTTTTTATTTATAATGAGTTTGGGTATTTTTCCATGTGCTTATTGACTAGTGGCAGTGTTCACAACATTCGGAAGTTAGAAAAAACATTGATTTGTGCATAGATGTGTGCTTATGGGTATGGGAATGTACTGTGTGTGAGAGAGAGAGAGACTTTGCAGCCTGCACAAGAGTCTCAGATATCAGATGCTCCCATTTGTACATTTGTAGGTGTGGGTGTGTGTAGTGGTGATGTGAGGTTATTTTCACTTTCTTGTGGGAGACAGGAGGTGAAGAAGGAAGAAAGTGAGCTTTGGAAGCTTTCAGGCTCAGATTCTGTGTTACCCAGTTAGTAGTTGTATGACTTGGGCCAGTTACATGCCCTTTCGTTTTTAGTCCTTGTTTCATCACCTATAAAATGGGGATAATATCTGTGACACAGAATTGTGGAGAATATTACATGAACCAACAAAGATGTCACAGAAGCCCCGTTCCTAAGAGTTCTCTTTGTCTTCCCCCAGTTCAGGGCATCCCGGTGGCCATGTTTGGACGCGGATGGAGACCCGTTAGATCATGGCCTCCCGGGAAACATACCAACCGCTTTTCTGCCCTCCAGTCACTAGCAAAGAGCCCGACCCATTCTTCAGGTTCTGCAAATGTCTGTGGAATGAGTGGACCTCTGTATGATGCATTTGGGCTTCCCTGGAAGAAACAAGAGGTCTGAGTTAATTCCACTCCAACCATCTTATCTTCCTCAGGACCTTGAGGGCATGCCAGGTCTGGGGGTGACCCTTTCCAACCGGACATGTTTAGCTCCTATCATGAATAAAACTCATATGCCTGAGAAAGGAGGAGGAGGCTGAGTGCCAGTGGGAGGGTGTGTGGGGAGCTGCCACCAGACATCCTCAGGGAGAGAGGCTGGGGTGCTGGGGCTCATGCCCTTCCCGGGGAGGCAGCCTGGTTGCTTGCATGCAGGCTCTGGGGCTAGGCTGCCTGTGTTCACGTCCTAGCCCACCTTTCTGAGCCAGAGCCTCAACGGTCCCCCACTGCCTCAGCTTCTTCATTTATAAAATGGGAATACTGAAAATACCTACCTCATAGACAGTTGTGAGGATTAAGGGAGAGAATTCATGGAAAACTCTCACTGTCTATCATCGTGTCGGTGCTTGGGAAGGGTAGCTGTCACTATTCCCACGGTAACCCCTGCCTCCCCCGTCTTCTCGTCCCCTCGCTTCCTCCTGAGGGTCCTGGGTGCTGTCAGTAGAGGTGGGGGCTGGGTGTCATCCCAGGGATGATGGTTTTTTTTCCTGCATGGGAACATCCAGGAAAGCCCAGAGATTGCTCCCCACCTTCTGTCTTGAACTAAGGCCCTTGCAAGTATCATGAAGGAAAATGACTGACCAAAAAGGAGAAGAGGAAGGAAATGAATGACAACCATCAGGGGGCAAAGTGGCCAGTGGAAAAGTCAGCCGGGCCCCCAGAGAGCTAGAGATGGCCCTGGAGGGCGGTTCTCAGTTTCCCTGAATGTAGTATGGACACCCCACCCCCTTAGATTCTAGTAGTCTTAAGTTCTCCACCAAGGCCCTAAGGGTTCCAACACATCCCTGGGCCTCAGCTGTCCCTTCTGCCAAAGAGAGAGAATTGATTGTTCCTCTCCGAGGCAGGAGGAAGCTAACCTGACCAAAAGTCTGCCTACTGCTTTGTGTTCTTTGGTATAAAGGCACCGCATGAGTCAGGGTACAAATATAGCCAAGTATTCTACTATTTGATAAAAATATTAGGGCACTGGGCCTCCCTAATATAGCTGAGCAGACATATCCTAGGGACTCGGGCGGAGAAGATAAGTAAGCAGGTGCCTCCCGACAGCAAAACTGCGGGTTGGGGAGACAGATAAGCCTGAGGAGGGAGTTGGCTGTCATCTTGGCCCCTGGGCCCGTGTCCCCTCACCAGCAGGACCCCCAAGGAAGAGAAGGGCTGTGTGTTCATGTTGGTTCCCTGGCTATCACCTCCAGGCCCCTGAAGCAGCTTTTGGGGTTTCTCTGGTAATCGGTCTTCTGCTTTAAGCACTTGTTCAAGCCAGATTAATCTGAGAGAAAAGAAGATGACAGAGGCACCTCATTTCCTCATCACGTAGCACCCGCTGTGCGCAGAACTCCTGCTGAGTCAAGTCAGACACGGTTCCGGTTCCCCAGACACACCCATGTCTCATCCACAGGGATATGCCCCCAATGAATGTGTTCGCTTATCGCGGTGTGAGATCCGCGGTGCTTCCTCAGGCACCCCCGGGAAACGTGGGGGTACCTCGTCCCAGCCCCACTTGAGTTCATGGCTGCTTCTGCTGCGGAGCCTCCTGGGCTGCGCTGTAGTCGGTCAGTTGACGTGTTGGGCTCCTCCACCGGTCTGCACCTTCCTAGGAGCTGCTCGATCTTTCTGTGCCCAGCGTCCGGACAGCGCCTGGCCCCTGGCACAGGTGAATGAATGCCTACAAATCTGTCTCCGATGCTGGGCTCCCCGAGGGCAGGCCCATCTCCTTTGTTTGTCTCTGTACTGGAGACCCACCCTGGGGCCCAGCACATCGCAGCCAATCTGTGAAAGCTCAGACCGGCGTGGGGAGGGGTGGGAAGGGGGCGCCACACAACAGAGGCAGATGGTGTGTGTGAAGCATTCAGCACAGTGCCCGACAAAGGATAAGCACTCACTGAGTACTGTTGTTGTTAGCTTGAGCAAGTCACCGAATGCCTCAGAGCCTCCTATAAAATGCAAGAGGAGTCCCAGCTGCCACAGGATTCTTGTAGGTGAAGCCTGCCTGGGTCCTAACACGTCCCAGTCAGTGTCACCTGAACCCATCCAGTAGCTTTGACCCAGATAGAGAGCCAGCCCCTGGCGCAGGGGTGAAGGGCAGGGGCCTCCGTGGCCAAGAAAGTCTAAGACAACTAAAGCCTCGGGCTGCTAGCCCCTGGCTACAGATGGCTCTGCCCCGGCTGACCCTGGTGTCCCGGACACAGGTGACATTTTGCACATGTGCTGTGATGTGAAGGCGGTCAGGAGGTCTGACCTGGATGACCAGATGCCCCGGCCCAGGGAGCAAAGGCTCGGCCATGGCTCCGATGCTCAGCCTCCTCGTTGCCATGGCTCCCTTCCGACCCTTCATGTATTTTTTAAAAATACGTAATTTCCTAAAGGGAAATTAAATTGAATTGTGCATTTCTTTGAGGGACTGTGGTCTGAGAGGGCTGGCACCGGAACTACAGGCTTCTAATCCTCGCTAGGGTTCAGAGGGTGATCTGGGGGCCCCCTGGTGGCCCCTGCATGAACTCCTCCCCCTGCCCACCCAGTGGGCCTTCAGCGGAGCTCCCCCTGCTCTTCTCCAGCTGGCTTCCCAGAGCCTGGGGTTCCGTCACCGAGGAGCCTGGGCCAGCTGCCCCTGGCACCACGGTTCTAGGCGGCGGGCCATGTCCCGGTGGGGCTGAGCTTCTCCCAGGATGCTGGGAGAAGACCTTTCCATATGCCCCCAGTGGCCAAACAAAAGAAAGCCAAGAGATGGGCACGTAGCCCATGGGCTAGCCTGTGCCCAGCAGCCGGTGTGGCGGGGCTTTGGTGCAGATACTGGGTGAAGCAGGACTGGGTTTGAGGCCAGGTCCTACTGCTCACAAGCTGGTGACCTCAGTGAAGCCCTTACACAAACGAGCCCTAGTTTCACCCTCTGTGAAATGGGGATGATTAAGAGAACCTTCTTGGTTGAGCCCTTGTACAGATTAAAATGTGAAAAGTCCAAGTGAAGAAAGCGCTAGCATAGTACAGGGCATACAGTAAGCACTCAATAAATGCGCCGTGTGCTTATTTTTATGGATTGCCTACTTGTTAGGGGGATCCTGCCCTGGCTGGCCCTGGAGGAAAGCCACACTGCAGTCTGATTGTGCCTTAACACCGACCCTCAGCACCAAAGCCCTCTGCCTGCTCCATCCTGGATGGTGGTCGGTGCCCAGGGACCCCGATGTCCTTTCTGGTGCAAGGGTGGTACCCTGGGCCACTTGGCGTAGGGGCAAAACCAACTGAGTAGCTGACCCTAGGGGTGTGAAAGCCGGCTCCTCCAGTGTGCCCAGTGGAGCCAGGGAGATGGTCCTGCCATCCCCTTCCTTCCTCATCCCTGCCGTTGGCGAAGGTCAACTGGACAGTCCCCCCGCCCAGCCCAGCACAGCCGCTGCTCACCCAAAATTTACCAGGCACCAGCCCCGGAGGAGCATCACCGCACCCAGGAATTAACGTCAGTTTTTTTCAGAAGAGAAAGTCAGAGAGACTGGCCCCAGGTGATGCTGCAAGTGGCAGAGTAGAGTCCACCCTGCGTGTTCTTAAGCCCCACTTCGCCCCGCGCTGCTTCCCCCTGTGTTGGAATCACTCTGTGCGAGGCCCAGGGGCCAGGCAGCCGGGTGGGGGAGGACAAGAGATGCCTAAGTCTCAATTCTCTAGGCCCCAACCTCTCAGAGAAGGCCAGTGTTACTCACCTATTCCCGGTGAGTAATATCTCTCCAAGGGAAGTTTAAAATAGAACTTTAGTCATACCTTAATGGAGCTGATTGATTTCTAAAAACAATCAGGCCCTAGTCCTCTGCAGCCGGGACTGCTGGGCACCGACGGAGAGGGCCGAGGTGCAGACTGTCCATCCCGAGCAGGACGGTCCAGAGTGCGCAGCGGCCCGGGAATCCCGAGGCAGCATTCACCCAGGACCCAGAAACACAGGCTCAAGCCCCGTGGGCCGGCTCGCCCTCACTTCCCTCTCCGCCCTTCGCCGAGCCCCATACCCAGGTAGCGCGACGGTGAAACCGCCCAGGTAACCCAGGGTTCATGCATTCAGCGTATTGCTTGAGCACCTGCTCCATGCCAGGCACCGTCGGGGCTGCCTGGGTTTGAGCAGTGAACAGAAAATATATCAGCTCCTGTATTTATATAGTGTTTCCTGGCTTTGTCCAGATTCCTTGGCATCTTTCGTCCCGTTTTGATCATGCCACGGCCAGTGGAACAATGTATCTGATAAACACCTGGCCTCGATCTGGTGCATTGTGGCCCCACTCGGTGAGCATGAGTCCCCTTTTCCTCTGGTGTGCAAGTAACACAAGGTTCACCACACTGACGGAGCCGATGGGGGAAGTAGAGCGGAAATTCCCATTGCAGGAGAGCCGCAGAACCAGGCGCCCCTCCCGAATGGCACCACCTCGATCCCTGCTCCCCCACTCAACAGTCTTACACAGATAAGATCTGCTTAAATTGACTATTGATTGTGATGTGGGGAAGGTGTCCCCGCCCAGCCGGCTGCGTGAGTCACCCCGCCGGAGACCTAGGCAGCTGGAGGGAGCGACAAGCAGGGACTGGAAGGAGTGTACGTGTGACACCAATTATGTTAGCCCCCAGTTATTAGCCTGCCTCCTTTCACTGCTGCCACCACCCTTCTCAGCAAAGACCCCAATCTGTTAGACACCAGAGAGAGTCCCTTCTTTCTGCACACACACACACACACACGCAGAGCTCCAGACACAGTCTGGAAAAGCTATAGCCGAGTTTTCTCTCATGTTCAGCCACTCAGTGGAGTGTTCCTTTGCCATTTCTGTTATGAAAGCCTTGGGCTGACAGCCGCAGACCAGTTCCCGAGATCCTGGGAGGTTACCCTGTCCTCCCCCTTTGCAGAGATGTCGACAAGAAACACTGCATTTGCTGTTAGCTCTGGGGCCAGAGAGAGGCGTTTTCCACCTTCCTGGGCTCAGCTAATTGGCGGTGGATCATCACTGAGAAGAGAAGCGGATGGTTCTCAGACACCTGCCATCTCTCCAGCCAAGATGGACGCTTGGGGAGAAGTTCGGGGCCCGTCAGCCTGTGTCCAGCACGGACCATTGGCTGTAGCCTTGGGACAAAATAGGTGAATGGAGCCCAGAGCGTGGCTCCTTCCTCTGCCCCCATGGGTCCCGAGGCAACGGGGAGCCACTCCTCTCAAGGTATTTGGTCTCAGCCTGAAGACCCTACCCTTCTCCAGCAAGGTTAAAGCCCATTCTATAAGACAGAGATTAAATAGTCACTGGGTCTAGGACCTAACCCAGCTCCAAATCAGAAGGAAATAAAAGCTGGTGGGGAGTAGGGTTTAGCAAGAGACATAGCATCCCCTAGTCTATTCAGGATAGAGCCTCACGTCGATTCCGAAGGCCCCTCCCATACCGACCCCTTGGATGTCTGCTCCCCGATCAGGGGCAGAAGGGGCAGGCAAGAGCCCAAGAAGCTCATCCATCCTTGGTCTCAGTAATTTCCTGTCCACACTGGCAGTGCTGGACCAGGAAGCTGCTTTTTACTTGAAATTTCCGGTGTTGCCTTGGGAGCCCAGGAGGGGCTATAAAAAACCATTTTGGCCAGATCAGATATCAGTCGGTGAATGAAGAGAGCCCCAGAGCAGGCCAGGCACAGCAAGGTGCCCTCAGGAGGGCCTGTGTCTCTCTTGAGCCCCTGGATATCCGGGGAGCAGGGTGGGGACCCCTTTTGATCACTGGGAGTCCCCAGCTCTCCGGAGTGCCAGGCATGCAAAGGTCATCAACCAGTATTGTTTTTTATTTTTTTCAAAGATTTTATTTATTTAATTGACAAAGAGAGACACAGTGAGAGAGGGAACACAAGCAGGGGGAGTGGGAGAGGGAGAAGCAGGCTCCCTGCTGAGCAGGGAGCCCGATGCAGGACTCAATCCCAGGACTCTGGGATCATGATCTGAGCTGAAGGCAGACGCTTAACGGCTGAGCCACCCAGGCGCCCCTCAACCAGTATTGTTTAAACTGAACCGCCTGCCCTTGTTCTTGGTGAACCCTTGATCAAATACATGTGTGTGCGCGCACACACACACACGCACACACACACCACAGAGGAAATGTGATGCAATTTTTTCTAAGTGCGGAAAAATAATTTTCAGCTATTGAAACAGAACAGGTGAGGCCAGGGCTTCGGATTCTGTAGTTCCTTCGGGCTCTTACTAATCAAAACACAATGTTTCTCCTTGTTGCCTACATGGAGCAACTCCCTGGCCTCCGAGCCCCACCTGCTACAGTAGCCCTTCACCCACCCCCAAGCCCCTGCACAGCTCCTCCCCCCCCCGCCCCCCCCCCCACCAGCCAGCCTTTCCCAAACTCAGCTCAGCCCAGCACCTTTCTCTCTCTCCTCCCAGAGCCAGTCCCAGCCCTTCTCCCTTACACTTCAAGCCCATGGAAGGGGAGACAGCCATTGGCCCTGGTTCTGCCTCAGTTCTGTCTGCTCGTGTCCTCGAGGTCAGGAGTCTGACAGGACCCAGATCGGGGGTGGGGATGGGATTGTTCAGGGCATCCCGATCCCTCTTGTTCCAGCGCTTGGAAACGAAGGGTGGACACTAAGGCAATGTGCATCTCTGGCAAGGCCTGCTTATGAATTTCAAAGGCCCTGGACAGCTGGGGGCTGCGGAACAGACGTACTGCTTGCAGAGTTGACAGTGTCCTCATTGAGGCTGGTGATTTCACTGGTCTCATTAATGACGATCAGTAGCCCCTCCCACTCACCAGCTTGACTCATCAGAATCTCCAGAATTGCCTTAGACCCGAAGATGTGCTGGAAGAGGAAAGCTTAGGAGAGCCTGTGCCTGTTCCCAGGTGACCCTGAACCCGGAAGCATTTGTAGCAGCTCTTGGTTGGCTGTTGCCTCAACCCATCACCATGGGAGAATGGGTTCAGGAAGCAGACCCTATTCTGGAATGCAACAGACTCCTCTTCCCTGGAACACGAGCCGCAATAAGGAAGTCCTTGCACTGATACATCATCATGGCAAAGAGGAAGAATGGGTTTGCATATTAGGAAAGTTTTAACCAAGGGACAGAGTTTTGGGTGTGACTCTAATTTTGCATTCATTGATCTCAAGAAATAAATGAGTTCCTGTCAATATGAATAAACAAGTACAAAGGTGCTGAGAAAATTCAGCATAATGGAGTGATGGATGTCAGGCCAGATGAATCACAAAAGGCTTCCTGAAATAAGAAATATTTTTTAGTACTCGAAAGAGGAAAAGGAAAGAAATGAACACTTATCGAGTTCCTTCATCTATATGTCAGGCTTGGAACAAGGCACAAATACTTTCTCATCTGTTCCTGTGTGCTCCGTTCTGGATAGTTCCTTCCAACTTGCAGCGCAATGATTTTCTCTTCAGCTGTGCTTAATCTACACTCAATTCCACCCATCAAGTCCTTAGTTTTGATTGTTGTGGTTTTTTAGTTCTAAAGTTTCTATTTAGATTTCTTCAAAAGTGCTAGATCTGCTTTTTAGTTTCCACGCCCTGGCAAAATTCTCAAGCTTGCCTTTTATTTCTTTGAATTGTAAACATAGCTGTCTGTGGGTGATAATCCCAATATTTCAAGGGTGCGTGCCTCTCTTTGTTATCTGTTATTTCTTCTGGTTCTCACTCATGGTGTCATCTTTCCCTGTGTTCTTTGACTCTGTGCTGGACAATGTATGGAAATATCGTTTGAAGCAATAATCCATAGCTTAGGATGAGAGCAGTCTTCCTGCAGAGAAGATTCTAGTTTGCTTCTGCCAGACACTTGGGAATGCTGCCCATCCAGGACCCCCTTAGTCTGGATTCCTGGACCCAAATTCAAGGCCACATGTTCATAGAAAAGAATATTACTTTCAGTTCATCTTTATCCCACGGGTGAAGCTCTGCAGGACCCCGACTTTGAGAGAGGTGGAGAGTATTTACTCAGGCTTCCCACCTTGGAGGGGAGAGGGGATACTGCGAAATCCGCACCTCATTTTTGTCACTTCTTTTTCACACTTGTGACTTCTGGATTAATTTATTTTTCAAAGACAAGGGTGGCATCAAGTACTGGGCTCACCGCTCTGAGCTCTCACCTTAGAGGTTATGGCCCAGTGCTTCCTCATTGATGATCTAAGATGTTTGCGGTATTTCATCCAGCTTTTGTATTGGTCCTCAGCAGAGAGGTTTATTCAAATTGTTAGCGTTCTGTTCCTGGAAGCAGATGTCCCTTCTCTCATTTTCCCTTACGGTGATCGGGTGAGATGAGCAGATAGGAACATTCTCATTTTATAGATAAGAAAATGAGGGTCGGAAACTGTCCAAGTCAAGTGGTCCCCGAGTGGAGGATACGAAAGTTGAATCCAGACTGTCCTGAGCCCCGGGCCCATAGTTTGCTCACTCTTCCACACTTGGGAAAGGGAAAAGAGGAGGGGAACGCTATTTAAGGTGTCCATGAAAGGCTCAGGAAAATGGGAGAGCCAGGCAGGGAGTCCCATGAGCAGCTGCATCCGCAGAGCCGAGCGTCTGTGTCAGAAGAAAAATCCCCAAGTGGAAATGGCAGGCAGCTTGTCCACTGGAGCGGGGATCTCTGTGCTCCCTTGGGGAACCCTGTTCCCGGGGAGACAGCTGCTCCCCACAGGAGGCAGGCGAGCACCCCAGTTGGAGCAGATGGGCCCCCCAAAGAGAATGCCCGATGGGGGGCCTGGGCTTGCACGGGGGAAGGGCCCGGGAGGAAGGCCAGAGGGGGGATTTCAGATGAGGCCTAACGGGGACTCCACGGTGCTTGCTCACCCACCTTCCTCTCTTCCCTTCCTGCCTCCTCATCCTTCTCCTGCCACCGGGAAGTCACCCAGCAGCCTTTCCAGAACACTCTGGTCCCAGACCTTTGAGTTTATGAAAACATAAACACATTCTGTAATTACTTTCCCCCCACAAGCCAGTTGCTGCATTTTTGTCTGCAGCAGCAGGGGGAATCCGAGCCAGCACACCCGGAGCTGAGCACAACAGCAGACTGAACCCTCGGCCTCCCTCCCCTCCCAGCTCGAATCTCGCTCTCGAGTCAAGTTTGCTTTCTCCCTAAACCTGAAGGCCTCTGCCGAGCCAAGCTTTTTAAAGGGAGTAGATTTATGCCCCTCGAGGACTTTCCTTTTGCACTTGGTAGTATTTCTAAGATTAATTTCCACACCATCCACACAGGAGGCTCATTACCACACAGAGGGTGTGTGTCAGTCTGGCTGTGACAGGGCGCAGTCAGTGGGGACCCCACCAGCCAGGAGACAGGAAGGGCGGCCTGGGAAGCCGGTCAGGGCAGGGGTAGGGGACCAGGGGACCAGCCTGGCTCTGGGTGCATGCCCAGGTTGTAGCCGTGGCTCTTTGTCAGGCCCTGGAAGATTTCCTCCCCGCAGCGTCCCCACGCGTCCCTTCTCCAGGGGGCCGAGGCTGAGACGCACACATTTTCCTCTCGCAGATTTTCTAACGCTCCCCCCCTCCTTGGGGTTGATGTTTCATCAAGATTAATAGTCGATTGAGTCATTTTTAAAGAGGCCCTTTGATGAAGATAAAGCGCATAAATAAGCCCTGCGTGTCACTCGGGCCGCCCTTGCCTTATGCCACCCGGTTCTGCTTTGTAGCCGAGAAGCCCTCTGCCCTTTATTTGATACACCCTCGCCCTGCAGCAGGATCGCCTGGCCCATCAGCCTGGTGCAGGGGCCCTCAAGGCGCCACAGTAGAGGGCAGGGCAGGCAGGTGCAGGGCAGGGAGGCGGGGGACAAGGGGGGCAGGGCAGCCTTGTCAGAGCCTGGTGGCCTGGGCCGTGTGTTCTGGGTCCAGCATCCTTCCCTCACTGCAAGGCAGTGCTCAAGAGCATGGGCACGAATTCCAGCTCGGCTGCCTCTCCCCTGTGTGATTTGGGGATTTGTCACTTCACCTTGCTGAGCCTCAGTCTCCTAATCTGCAAAGTGGGGATCATCACAGCGCCTGTCCTGGGGTCGTTGGGGGAATTAAATACGTGCAGGCTCACAAAGTCCTGGGGCCAGGGCCTGGCGCATGGTAAGCCTTCATATGCTGGCACTGCTCACATCCTCCTGGCCCATCGCCCTCACTTGGGGGCACCTGTGTTTCCCACAGAAGCTGCCCACCAGGGGAGCCATGCAGAGCCATGGGACTAGCCAGCATGTCCCCTCCCCTACAGCTGAAGCCCCCCTGAGCCCACACCTCCGAAGGTGAGTTGAAGGGCACAGGGCAGAAATGTTCTAAAGGGAGGGTCCAGAATACAGAGGCTCCATTGTAACGCAATATGTGTGCAGTCACATTGGGGTTTAGGGGAGTCTGGGAGATGCAGGGCCCAAGCCCACGAGCCTCCCTCCATTCAGATCTACTTAAATTAAATATTGACAGCCCAGAGAGCACGCTGCCAGGGAAGACGGAAGGCTCTGATTTCCACGGAAACAGGGGAGCCCTTGCCCAAAGCATCCCCCGTCATCTTGGCCAAAGCCAGAGAGGAGCTGGGATGGAGTGAAGGTGGAGAAGGAGTGACGTGCCGAGGACATATGGGGATATGAAGGAGGCCTTGGCCCAAGGGACGAGGGCTGGGCATCTCCTGCCATCAGGTGTTTACTGAGTACTTTCCAAGTGGCCCAGCCCCCTTTTAAGCTCTATGGGAGGACCCCGAAGAGCAAAGAACAGAGCCCTGCCCTCAAGAAGCAAGAATCTAGTTGGCAACACAAACCCCACCCTCCCATGAAACATTAAAGTAACAACAAGAGATTTTGCAGGGCTGTTGGTCATACGTGAAAAATGAGCAGTGGCTTCCGACATCTCGGAGAATGAAGGGGTTGGAGTAGATGTTTCTTCTTTTAACTAAGTTTTTTTTTTTTTCTTCGAACTTTTTATTATGGAAAATCTCAGGCATGTACAAAAGTAGGAAGTGGTCAGTGAAGCCCCATGAACCTACCCACCTGGTTTCATCTTGTTCCTGGAGTATTTTAAGGCAAATTCCAGATATGTGTCATTTCGCCCATAAACTCTTTGATACACGTGGAACATACAATATTTGAGGTTTCTCCCCGCTCTGACCTGGCTTGAGCGCATGGGTGGTGGTGAATGTCCGAGTATTCCTCCTAGGGGTGAGGGGGAAGCGATGTGTCCATCTGGGGTGGGGAATGCTATTTTACACCCACACGAGCACGCGCACACGCATGTTCAACTAGCAGCCCCAAGGACCACCTCTAACCGCCCCCAAGACTCTCGCTGTTCCTGGCAGACCTCAGCCCAGGCAAGGCCTGGCTGGAACAGCTTGGACATACGGGTCCAAAAGAGGCAGAGCCTAAAAGAGAAGCAGGGAAACATCCATTTCTTCACCAACCCTGTGATGAGCCCACTACCTGGCAGGCAGTGTGGTGGGTACTGAGGGAGCAGGGGTGGCCCGGGCCGGCAGAGCCCCTGCTGTCACTGGCTAGCATGGAGAGACAGGCAGGGGTGAGGGCAGAGGGCAGACAGGCTGGTACGTACAAGGAGGGGGCTGTTCGAGGGCGTCACACCAAGAGGCATCTCACCGCAAGTGGAGGCTGAGAGAGAGAGAGAGGCAACAGCTCTGAGACAGAGACTACAGACAGAGGCCAGAGGCCAGGCTCCTTTCCTTCCAGGCAGGCGTGGAAGGCCAGGCACCTCCTGAGAGCCGGGGGGGGGGGGCTCCTCACCCTTTCCTTCCCCAGCCGCCTCAAGTGGGGTCAGGCAAGACAGAGCCCAGCCCGCAGCTCATTCCCACTTTCCAAAGCAAAAGAAACAGGTCAGGGGTGTGATCAAGGCTCAGTGAACATAGGGAGCTGCATCAGACTAGACCCAGAAGCACTGAGCCCCGGGCTGGCCGCGTGTACGATGCCAAAGGATTCTTCTGGGTTTTCCACAGCTCGGCAGAAACATGAAATTGGCTGCAGGCTCCGGAACAGGACTTGAAGTGCCTGAGAGGTTAGAGGTAATAGTTAAGCGTCTTGGGAGACCCAGGGATTTCGTCCCGCTACAGTCTCCAGGGGAAACCTGCCGTAGAAACGAAGTCTGAGTCTAGGCTAGCATCGCAACAGTCCCTCTGCACATCCCGCGGCCAGTCCGTGGGGCACCTGCATGAGGTGACACACAAGGGAGAGACCCCATCTTCGTGACGGTGACATGAGGTTCACAAGGCACCTGCGTTCTCTCGCACCTGGGGCCTGCCGGGGACGAGAGCACAAGGCAGGTGTGGGACAGTGACCTCCAGCGCAGGCCAAATGAAATGGGGAGCCACAGCATGACTTGGGAGCTCGGAGGAGGGCTGTCATGCCGGCAGAGGGACAGACAGACTCTGTGGTTCCCACGGCAGGACTGGGACTTACAGGGACAAGTTACAGGTAAACTGACAACGTGAGGAGTCCAACCGTGACCCAGATTGTTTCTTGCAGAAGGATGACTAAGCTCTCGGGTATAGCTGAGTTACGACTCGTTATGCATGGTTATGTAATTATAAATAGTTACATATGTGTGGATAACTATAGTTTACATACATGTGGTAACTATAAACTATATATACAACTAGTTATAACAGTTTATAAAGAGCTTTTAGGGACCTGACTTTCCGAACAACCCTGCGAGGGAGCTTGTTGTTATGCCAGTTGTCAGATGAGTAAACTGAGGAAGCTCATGGTTGCCTGAGGTCTTAGCTGAGTAGAAAGAGCAAGGACTGAAGCGAAGGTCTGTCTGACTCCAAAGCCTGTGCAGGGGAGGTCCCCAGCGGGTGAGGAAGGCCACCGTGGGGAGGACTCCCGTGCCACCTGAGACTCTGAGACAGTGGGGACCAAGTGCAGTTTGGATAAGACCTACTGGAAAAGGGAGAACACCTCCCGGTCCTTGGAGGGTGGGGTGGGTGAGGAGGGGAGGGACAGCCCCCAGGATGAGGGAAAGCAGCCCTGGACAGTACAGCGTAGAGGGGAGGGATCGCTGGAGCAGACTCAGTTTACCTTCTGGGCAGTGCGGCCTGGCTGGGACGAGTGGGGACACCCGGTGGCCGTATATAGGGTCCAGGGGCCACATCGCTTGGCCCCTCAACCTGTTGGGGCCTGGGGCTAAGACTCCTGTCAGCCCTGCGGTGCTCGCCTCTTGCCCACTCCCCACCGTCCCAGCTGCAGCTACACGAGAACGAGCTATGCTAGCAGAAGCAAGCACTACCTCCAGAGAAGGTCCCCATCAGCAGTAAGTACCCCCACTCCCTAAGACTTTGTCTGCCTTACCAGCCTCTGCCTGCAGCTCCCAGTCCCTCCTCAGACTTTGACCTCATTGCTCCATTCCCCCCCCCCCCCCCCCCCCCCCCCCCCCCCCCCTCCCCCCC